>NC_137504.1:24972500-25065000 GCF_041902795.1 Electrophorus electricus
TCACCACTCACACAAACGCACATACACATGTGCATATGCAGACCTTATACACACACACACCTCAAAATACATAAAGCCAGGATATTTTGTGGTGGTGTAGATTTGTTCAACAGTAACAATAAGCATACACACACTCCCAAGCAGACAAGCTCTCAGAGAGACATAACACTTCAGACATTTTAAGATTAACAGGTAGTTAAAGTTTCTGTGAATTACACAAGTTTTCCAAAGAAACAGAATGTTTCAGACAGCTGTCCTCCATCAGTTGTCCTGTCACTATCAGAAACACTTAGCTTGTACCTACATCACTTGACACTTCATTAGGTACACCTGTGAGACAGATGTTTCAGTTTCAGAAGTATACAGTTAAAGGATGGGAGTGTGCCCACCATCTACCTTGGACTTTACTGGTCAGATTCTGACCACAGGACCCTGGTGACTGGATATTAATTGTGGTGGATCATTATCAACACATGATTAACAATGAGACATTTTGACATTACTGCTGGCCCGAGGCTGGTTTGCCACCCCAAAAATATCCAGTCAGTGAACTGATTAAACGGATTATTGATGTGGATCTAGAAGAAAGCTAGCACAAAGTGCCAGTGTTCACTGATCAGGCTATAGATTTTAAATATACACCTACAAGATGTTTCCAGGGCTAAACAGTTTTGACAGGATAAGTCATCTTTGGGTGGTATACCTGACATGCCTGATGTTGTTCACACCAGGAGGAAATTCTCTGGAAAGTCAAAGAAGTGGAAGGCAATCTTCAGCCTGGGTCGGTCTGTCACTGACACCAAGGGGAAACTGAGTCGCAATGGGAGTGTGTTCATGAGAGCGCAGAGTGCCTCAGGTAGATCGCGTTCGTGTGTGTGTGTGTGTGTGTGTGTGTACTCTGTGAGAAGAAGAGGGACAAAGAGAAAAAGACATAAAAAGCAAGAAAAAAGAAAGGCAAAAAGCAGCTTTGCTGGGATATGAATCATTTTCTCCTGTTCAGCCTAAACATAACCTCAGGGGAAAAAAATATATGTGGTGAGAATTTGTGGGCTTTCTGACTCAGAGAGCTTTGAGACTTTCCATTACTAAAATGGACTCAGAATCCGTTTTCTGTTAATGGTCTCTAAAAACTAATAAGATGTGTAGTCACACATCATTAGCGAATGCATAATGTGTAATTTGACACGGTGTTGAACAGATGTGTTTTTGAAACATAAAATGGTATTTATATTTCTTCCACAGAAAAGACTGGGATACGACCATCGAAGAGCATGGACTCCCTCTGCTCTCTGCCAACAGGTGGGGCTAGAGAGCCATAAGCCAACCACCCCTGGCAGTGCTTTATCAGTACCATACAGTACAGTCTAGAGCTGACCAATGGAGTGTGTACATAACATAGGGCACTAGATACAGTGTCATTTATGCATATGTTGAAATAATTGGTCCAGCATAAGTTAATGAAAAAGCATTAGGAAAAGAGAGGGGATGGACTAATTTTCAGCAATGTATGTGTGTGTGAACTGATGTATCCTGTTTTTGGCCTTTAGTTCTCCCATGAGAGCCTATTTATACACTTGTGTCCTAATAACACTTTGTAAAATGGAGCTTGTGCAGAACAATACTTCTTTTGTGAACAAAATGAGTAATATATATTTGATCTGTATGCAAATAACACAGTACACAGAAACAGGCATTTACAAAGGACATATTTGAATGACCCTTTTCAATATAAAGGGAATTTTTAAATGTTTTAAAATGTGAAACAATTTTTAAATTGTGAAAATATAAATTAAATCACATACGTTTAATACTACAATCAAAATTTGATTTCCCTGATTTTTGCTTCCACTCAGACGATGGCAAATCTCCATCAGGCAGAGGGACTAATGGATTCTTCGCCCCCTTGGTGAAATCCCGAACCCTGGATTCGAACATCAGCTATGATCCAAATGAACAGGATCCACAGTGGGAATTTGACCTGCAGAAATCAAGCAGGGTTATTGGGGGCAGCCCGAGCACGAAGAGACGAGGTGCTCCAAATACCTCATCTTCATCCCCCTCTTCTTCCTCCTCTTCTTCTCCACTGCAGAGAGCTCTTCCCGAACAGCTGAAGGTGTTCAAAGGGGACGAACTGGGTGCCTGCCGGCCCACTTCTCCAAAAAATCGCCGCATGCTATATTCTGGTTCTTCCAACAATGGCTCCTCCAGGCCATCTTTCCCAGGCAGCCTGTTCCCACTGGAGTCCTCGCCTCGACATCAACGCAAGGCCCTCAACATCTCTGAGCCGTTTGCCGTATCCGTGCCTCTCCGCGTGTCCGCCGTCATCAGTGCGAACAGCACCCCTTGTCGGGTGGCGGGGAAGGAATGGGACTGGTCAGGGGGGGCACTGGCAAAACCTTCTGAGCCCCATGGCATGGAAAGCCTGGGTAACACTGGTTTCAGGGAGTTGGCCCCCAGCGGTAGCAGGGGTTTCAGTTCCCAAAACAGAGAGAAGGCGGCGGGCAGAGGCAACGGGTACATAGAGAAACCGCCTGGTGACAGCAGCAGAGGCAGCGGATGCCGTATCTATAGCAACAGCAGCTCTGTCCCCATGGAGAAGGAGGAGAGTCAAACAGTGGAGAGGGGTACCAGGGATGGACCCCCTAACACAGGGGCAGAAAGTAAGATGACTGGGTTGTGTGTATGTGTCTGTGGGTATGTGAGTGTGTGCATGTGTATGCAGATGTAAACATGAGTAAATGATTTCTGGCTCAACTGATCCTACAATTACTGATCATACACTAATTCTTTACTGGTCCTACTATGAATCCTAAATATGTTGATAATGTGTACATGACAATTATGCCTGCTTCTACATTGTTTTAATTCACTATAATGAGCTTCTTGCTATGCTGTTGCAAATGAGGATCGACAGTAAACATGTCTGTTGTTTTAAAGATTAAGAAAACCTTGTTTGGAAGCATTTATGGAAAATACAAGTCAAACAAGCATAAGGGTTCCGACAGCCTTGCACGAAATCTTAAGCCCGCACTGATGTTTTGAGGACGTGGAGCTCTTTGTAATGACAACATTGTTGTTCTTCCCTGTCCATTGTTTCAGGCAACGATGCAGAAGTGAAAGAGCTGCTCGCCAGTGTGGAAATGTCTGACAACCTGATGACATCTCAGCCCCAAGGAGCGCAACAAGAATTGTCTCTGTCCTCCAGGGAAACACTGGACACCTCACTAATGCAACTCAATGAGCCCAAAAATCTGGACCAACTGGTAGGAGTGATGATAATGATCATTTTAACACGGCGAAAATGTCCTCATTTTTTACTGTATAGACTTAAATTCAATAAATAAGTGCAACTAAATTCCTGAAATTCCAATTAAATTTTAATATGCTCTATTAATCTACTCTATTCGTTGAATACTAACTATATCCTGTTTTTATCTTATATTAGAATCACTATCAGAAATATTAACACAGGATGACTTATAGTTCTGTTTTTATTCACTAATTTGTAGTACCGCTTTTGTCGAGATCTTATCTATTTATTATTTTACTAAAACTACTAAATTAATTACTCTAGTCCTCATCATATTATATATATATATATATATATATATATATATATATATATATATATATATATATATATATATATATATATATATATATATATATCAATGAATGGCAAATATGTAATATTTTTTGATGTATTAATATTTCAAAACTTTAGTGTTTCAATCCTATCATAACAAAACTTTTATTGTATTATATAGGATATTGAGACAATCAGTGAGGAGCCATGGTCCAATATGCATCATGAGCTTAGGATCACTGAGTCTGAAACGAACATCCTGGAAGACCAGATGAAATCCAGTGCCTCCATGACCAAAATCACTGGAAATGATGGTGCTCTCAATCTTAATGCTCAAGCTAAAAGAAGAAGCAGTTGTCCTACTCACCCAGTATCTTCGAAGGGACACAGCAAAGAGGTCAATACAGGTCTGATGGTAGATCATGCTGGTGCTACTGTTTTTAACCCAACACTGAGGCCTTCGCCAGAAAGACCTTTGGAGCAAGAGCTTCAGAGCTGGAATTACATGGACAGTGTCAATGTCAAAAAGGATCACAGGAGCCTGGATTCTTTTGAGTCTCTGGACATTATGGCCAACAAGCTGCAATTCTTGCCATTCTTCCATCTGAAGGAGACCGACATTCTCCAAGATGCTGAATCATGGTCATCAGTTCCTTCCTCTGAAGACCCTTGTGTCAAGAAAGCCATCATTACTGAAGAGTCTTCTGGCTGCAGTGGCAGTATTAACCCATGTGGTCAGAGTCCTACTTTGTCCACAGAAAAAAGTGTTTTGTCATCGAAGCAGAAAAGCAATGACAATGAGAAAGAGAAAACCAACAGCAGCAGTCTTGATCTAACAGCCAAAGTAAAAGGAAGCATGGAAAGGCTCTCAAAATGCTTGGATGGAAGACGTCTCGCCACAGAAATTTCACATCAAGATGATGAGGACATATGGGGGAATCGTTTGGTAGGACTAGATCAGGTGGAACCCTGGGAAGACTTGAGCACCACAAAACTGTGGGTCACAAGCCCACTCCACACACCAAAACTGGAAGATCTTTTTCCTCTGCTGAAAACATCAGTGCTGGCTGAAAGTGAAGTGTCTACTGAGCCCAATATCAGCCACTTGCAAAAAGACAAGAGTGTTGTAGAGGACGTACACGTGAATGCTATGTGTTCATCTGGAGAACATACTGCTATGACCAGAGAAGCTGATACTGTACTCAACTGTCCCTCTGCCAAAGCAAAAACACCAGAAGGGGACAAAGCTGGTCTTGGAGATATATCAGATCTCTTTCTTGGTGCTAACTTAGAAGAGACTGGGAAGACAGCAGAGACTAAATGTGACTCTCCACAGCTTGCACAGTTCAAGACAGTAATCTACCAGGGAGAGGCAATCAGAACACCAAAGAGAAGCACTGGCACTCAAAAACAGAAGAGTTCTGTGTCTTCCCAAAGGCTTCACCGACAGGTATCACATGAACCATGCATTACAGGGAGGAATGAGGAAAACATTGCTCCAAAACACAGACCTTATTCTCTAAATTTGGATCTGGGACACCGGTGTATTAGGGACATCTCAAATAGGCAGAATCTTGACCTGGCAGACCCTTCCTCTTCACCAAGGGGTACAGTACCACATTCTGGGACAAAGCATGATGGGTTATCTCTGGAACTAGAGATGTTCTTACGAGACCGACAGGCACCCATGCGACGCAATTCTGCACCAGTGAGCGTGTCTTCAGTGCGCACTGCATTCATGATCAAAACGAGCCAGGCCAAAGCTGTGCCTGTTATACCTCCAAAGATTCAGTACAGCCACATACCACATCCAGTGGCAGAAAAGGGCAGCCATGATCAAGATAAAAGATGTGGGCCTGACCAGAACAAGGTAGAGAAAGCAGATTCTCTACCTCCTCTCCAGGGGGTAAAAGATCCCAAAGAAGAAAGGGAAAACTGCGAACCAGTTCCAAGGGTCCAAAAGCAGGCATCCATAGAAAAGCCCACAGAGACTCTCAAGCCAACATCTGCCCCAGAACCTCCAGTACTGAGGAGGAAGCGATCTGCCAACGGAGACTCTTTCATGGACTGTCCCAGACCCGAACGATCCACCTTACTTCAGAGATCTTCCTTCAGGAATCGTCCAAGACCTCAAAGCCTCATACTCTTCAGCCCTCCTTTCCCAATTATGGATTATCCTCCAGTGGGGGATGATGGCAAAGTTGTCCTGTCACCTATCAAGAGTCCTACCAAAACATCACCCCTTGATGTATTCACTAAAGAGCTAGCAGAAAACCTCAAGACTCCAGAAGGGGTCACTCTGCGAAATAAAATGACTTTACCCAAGAGTGGACAAAGACTAGAGACCTCTACAAGCTGCTTTTACCAGCCTCAGAGGAGATCTATGATTTTTGACAGCAGAAGCAACCGTCAGATTGAATGAGCTGCTCTAAGACTCATGAATGATGTTCACATCATAACTAGCTGAGGTTTTGGTTTTTTTTCCTTGACGAATATTGTACCATATTGAATAACAAGTTCTCTTTAAATTCTAAGGAAGACAAATTTAGAACTTTAAGTATTAGGCTTTGTTTTAAAATGCTGCTGCTGGCAACCTCACCATAGAATACTTCTACCATTCTTAAAGATAAATTAAATGCATTTTAGGCAAGCAGCACTGAAAAACTGCTCAGTGCCAAGTATTGTCCCTTCTGTTTTGCAAAATGACAATTCAGCCATACACAGAAATGTTACATGAAACAAGTAATTCCCCTGTGGTTGTTTGCTTGTTTTTTTTTCTTTGGAGTGATATTTAATATTATATCCTGCAACATGGGTATTTCATTTTCATTTCATATCCATTTCAGTGATTGTAGTCTGGGAACCAAAACCAAATCGGATAACGTTTGGTAAAAAAAAAAAAAAAAATGGCCCATGCAAGTGATACTGAATGATGTACTCAGTGAAAAAGAAAACATACCAACCTATAGTATGATGCCCTATTTGTTTTTAAAAGAGCCAAATGGGGAGCAATGAAGAGGATGAAATCTATAGATGGTGTTCTTAGGTTTTAATACACTGTTTTTCACTGTTTTTAGTTTTTCATAAAATATGTTTTCCATTTTCTTTTATTATCTATTTGAGAAGTTGTAGATATGAGATGTGCCAATACATAAAATATCCAGGGTTGTTAATAATGTGGCAATTAGTACTGAATGTGCTGATGTACAAGAGTTACATACCTTTACTGCAGAGAAAAGTTTGGAATCTTAAGCAGTGACTCAGGCCAGGCCTGACTTTGAACAGGCAATGGACTGAAACATTGCTTGAGTCACATTTGTTGTTTGTAGGTTATTTTTTTATTACTACTGCTTCATCTAGCCTGAAATGTTAAATTTGCCAAAGATATTAAAAGCATGCAGTTAACATGCATTTATGTCATTCCATAATGATTCCTGAAATCAACATAGAAATGTCTCTTTCAAAATTCTGTCTATGATGAAAAACATCTCATTGTACAAAAACTGCCTGGAAGCTCAACATGCATTTATTTATTTCTGCATTTTATGATGCCAATTTTATACCTTGTGGGAATAGGTTCCACTGTTGTATAAAACATGTCATTACAAGTGAAAATGTAAATTTTGATTCACAGTGTTTGCGTAGTTTCTACAGATTGCCACTGTCAAAGTTCTGTGGCCTTTGATAGCACAGATACTTTGCTGCTGTGCAGTATATGAAAATAAGTTGCTTCTTTTGCTGTGTTAAGGCCTGTTTTGATTAGCTTGTTGGTATCTGTAAGTATTTTAAGATTTTTTTGAGAGAGAAAAGTGGCATGATGGTCCTAAAGATGAAAGATGATGTAAAACACATGAAGAGCAAGGACTGAGAGTAATGTTTCACAGAAAGAGAAGCACGGGTGTTCTCCAGTGTACATTCAATATGCTCTCGCATGGAGACAGAGAAGAGAAAATGTATGTTGTCAATACCTGTAACCAAAGAACACTAACTTCATAATCTATATTTTGTATCACTCAAAATTCAATGTATGTATTCATTGTAAACAAAACAATAAATATACTTGATATGTACTGTATTTTTTACCTTGTTATATAAGATTTAAAGTACTTAAAGTACATATATAATTAAATTATAGTGTGTGTATGTGTATATATATATCTATATATCTATATCTATATATCTATATATATATATATATATATATATATATATATATATATATATATATATATATATATATATATATATATATATATATATATATATATATATATATAAGGACAATTCTAGCAGGATGATAAGTATAAGATATTTGTATTATGGCATAAAAATGATTAAATTAAAAAGCCAACACATGTTAATAAGAAGACACTGAAAACAAAAATACCAGGTGAATATTGATATTAATTTAAGCATTGACTGCAATGATATAATGGTAAAATCATTAAAAAGTACTATCTATAACAAGGCAATCAGCAATGACAGGCTTTATTAATATTTGTTTGTTTCTAATTAAGAGTAGGTTGGCAAACTCATCTGTTTGTATTTCACACTGAAATACATTTCTCATTCTTGCTTAATCCACCAGGACTGACAGAAGTGTCTCTGTTTTAGCCTTGTGTTTTTGGCTGCCCTTAAATCAGAGAGAAAGGATGTACTTTACTGAGCTTTGTGTGTCACAGCTGAAACAGCAGATGCAGCTTCAAAGCCAAGGATGATGACCAGAGTGATACACTGAAAGAAAAACCTACTAGAAACAAAGACTTCCTTTGCGTTTGCAGCCAAAAAAAACCCTCATGCACATTTGAATGCAGTGTGAGCCAGCATTTTTTTTTTAATTTTTATGGCAAACCTACAGCCAGTTTTCTAGTACAAAACTACTTTAGATCTACCCCGTCTAACCCCCCTGCACACATCCACATGGGTATATATGAAGCCATCCTGATGCATTCAAATACAAAGATAAATCTTGGTTGTGTTTATTTTGTAGTTCCTTGCATTGTTTCTTTGCCACTGTCACTTCTTGCTCATGGGGGTACTGTGGCCAAAATTGTGATGCTAGTTTGAAAAAATAAGGTAAGTACCATTTTCCCTCTTCATTGATGCAAATACAAGTAACATTTCTCATAAAATTATATCAAATGTTGTTCAAGAAAACAAGATAAACTAAACATAGCTGAGTAGTTTCATCAACTATCATTGCTACCCAAGTAAAATAATACCAGTATACAAATATAGGTTTAATGTGGTCTTTAATGTGTTTTGTAGAGTCCTACTTCTGAGAAACATATTCAGGTTTCTCAGTTTTCTTGTTTGACTCCTGCCGGGATCGGATCATTTTCTGTACCTAGGTACACAGTAAAAACATTGGTTTTCCCTCAAAAATATGATTAGCAACTAGATTTTTCTTAAAACTGTTCAATGGAGGAAATAACGACCAATAAATTCAGTATTAGAAAATCATGCAGTTTATGCATCTCAATACAGAATGATTTATGATATTGAAATCAGATCTTACAAGCCTAGAGTATAAATGGATTACACATCGGTCAGTCTCCCAGGCATCAAACAAGCCCAGTTCTGCATTAAATTAGTGTGTCACACAGATTCTTCATTACTAATGCCTTTTAATCCAAGATTAAGTGAGATTTCTGGGTAACTCATAATGTGTCCACAGTGGTATGCAAGATTCTAGTATTTATTCACATAAACCTGGGGAGGCTGGGGTTGTGGGGAGGGGGGGTGGAGGGGAGGGGGTAAACGTACCTTTTCTAGCATAAACTGTAGGGGGTCATCTGGTCTGTCATAAGCCAGATTCTCTATGATTTCCTAATAACAGACAGAAGGGAAAAGGAGATGAGCATGAATTGGGTCCAAGATGCATAGCTGCTGATTACTGGTTAGGTCTATGGTACTAGGTCGCCGTTAATTAATTTTCTTTCTTTCTTTCTTCTGCAAAAAATAAAAAATAAAATGTTTCAACTAAGCTTATAGATGACTGTTTTTCCAAGTAAAAAAAAACAAACTCCAGCTGTAATTTCAGTATGGAAATGGACAATAAACGTTTTAGCATGGTTAGTAAAAGTTATCACTGTAAATCACTATCCCCTTTACTTACTTCAAAGATCTGCAGAATGTTGTGACTTTCCATATACTTTACGGCGCGCTCGTAGGGGTCCATAATTTCCGTGATGAGCACGTTTTCTCTTGTGCCTGATTCCGCCATGTCAAAAGTGTTTTGGAGAATCCCATAAAAAATGGAAACCCGGAATACATAAAAAATAATTAGAAACACTGTCACGTGTGGATCGAATTAAAAAAAATAATAAAATAAAATAAAATAACTTTTTACGCCGTCGGCCTTGGCAGCCTTAAAACCGGCACCGTTTCTAGCGTAGGTAAGGTTATTATCGCGCCAGATTTTTGTGTATTTAGGCCTAAATGGAACGGAAGATCTACGGTGTCCTCAGGCTGGCTTCCGAGGGTTTGTGTTGTCGTTTGAAATGTCATCCCGTAACCCCTGGCAACTGTACACAAGGGACTATGATGTCATTTCTGTGAAAAGACAATGGTAGAAAGGGCCTTTTAGGTAATGACACACAAAATGTCCTGTCACTATCTACTCATACGTATTTTCCCCCTGTTCATGCAATACTTTACTATCTCACACCCAGTCATTTTGCCATGCTACGCTACAATATAAAAATATAATATAATATAGTATGGTTTTAGAACAATGAAGGCAAACAACGCAGGTGTAGTTCTATGTCCAAATAACTAAAGACTGTGTGTGTGTGTGTGTGTGTGTGTGTGTGTGTGTGTGTGTGTGTGTGTGTGTGTGTGTGTGTGTGTGCGTGTGTGTGTGTGTGTGTCTGTGTGTGTGTGTGTGTGTGGTTGGTGGAGTGGAAGTGATTATCCTTAAATCACAGCCTGTGTTGTAGAATTGGCAAACGATGTATTTTACTGATTGTTGATGTAAAAGTGTGTGGGATCCTTTCCTAGTCTAGCAAAGAATAGAATGGCTTCCACCTTGGTTTTCACCCTTCCTGTAAATGGTTAACATCATTGTAAGGTTTAAAGGTATAGCCAGCTTTCATCCGCTTTCATCTAAGATGTCATCTAAGATGTATTTCTGTATAGTCTGAACACATATTAAAGCCTGCAGCCAACATATGAAGAGTTTAAGGCCTATACATTAAAGCTACCGGGACCATAAAGGGTCTGAGGCCTAATTAAAACAAAACAAACAAACAAACAAACAAAACAAAAACACATTCAGCGGTTGGACTGTAAACAATGATATAAGAAAAGTGGTGGTTAATATATTAGTCAACATTAATAAACATTAGTAACATTATTATATACTAATAGATACTCTGGCAATAACATATTAGTAAAAATGGTATTTAGGGGGACGCAAATAAACATAAAGCGATAAAGGTCAGGATCGGACGAATGCAGGTAAGAACAAGGATAAAATAAGACTTCAGACTAAAGGTTTTTAGTTATTCTCTAGGCAACTCCTATGTTGTATACCTTGTTGGTGGCAATAAAGATCATCATCTGTTTTTCTCTACCATCCTGAATGCTGCCTCTCATTGTCTTCTGAGTGCTTAGATTTTTTTTTTTTTTTTTTTGCATAAGTGTTTTAGAAAAAGATTACAAAAGGGGAGCGGAACAAAACAGCCGTTTGTAGGTTGCGAGTCGTCCTCAGCTGACATCACATCCTACAGAGCGTGCATGTTATGTAGGGCAGACGGTGCTCGTGTCCCTCCGTGAACCCTCGCGGAAAGAAACGTTGTTGTTTGAGTTTAAATCCGGCAGGGGGAACTCAGAAGCAAGAAAACAGAGCTGTATAGCTACAACCGAACCGGAAACCTCTTCCAAGGCGGTTTGAAATTTAACATGAAAAAAAGCGACTGTTTAATTATATTTGTGACCAAATAACTTATTCTGTATTCAACTTTAGGATTCATAAACTTTCCATCTCCTTAACCTCAATTCCTGTGCCACTATATGATATGAAACTGTGTTTATCCAAATGGCGTTTCATCATGGGCTGATATTCAAATATTGTTCCAGCCAATATTCTGATACGATATGTTCTATAAAGAACACTTTACAGGCACATAAATAAGGTTGTGTACAATAATTACAATACGTACAAACCTAACCGGCGCTGCCCAGACATTTCTCAAAATGTATATTTTAAGATTAAAACCAGTGTCTGAACTAAGAATTCACTTCAGTTTGAACACTGATTATTCCTCGTCTAGACTACAGACTAGCGCTCGCGCTCGCGCTCTCTCGCACACACACACACACACACACACACACACACAAACACACACACACACACACACACACACACACACACACACACACACACCTGTCACTGTCTAGACAAGGGGGGGGGGGACAACGGGGTAGCTGGGGTCCCGCCGACCACTATTGCATTATTTTGTGTCAGTCACAACGACTCTGAGAACGTATTGGAGAACAAAAAACTTCGGTGCCTCTTTTCTTCGATCTGATTGGTCGACCAGACCGCCGCCACCATTCCTCATACGTTGCCTTGAGGTCAGCTAGGGACGTTAAAAAATAAATAAATGAGAAAATAGAAATGCGTAGAAAGTAAAAGGCACGAGAATGCATACTAGCTTGTTGGCGCAAAAAATGATAGGCAGCACCGCAGTCCAATGTGATGCTGCAGTGTGTTCGATGAAATTTACTGACATATCTCTCGCCCAATGTAAAGTAACGATAAGTGATAGACAAATGTAATTCTCAGATGACTGCCTCCTTTGATCGAGAATGGGACAGATGGACTTCAGGGAGTTTGGTTTGCGTTTGACTTGAAGACATTGCTAGAGGCTTAGTGCGTAGATTTACTTTTTTATACATATGTTAAGATAATTGTGTCCATAAATTAGCGAGCAGAATTAGCTGTTGTGCGAAAATAAGGAGCAACATCGACGGGTATTTCAGTACTCCTCGCTGATCGGTGTGAGAAGTACAGTGAACTCGGTGAAGAAACCAAAGATGCGTACTGTCCATGCTGGTTCAGACCAAACAACCTGGGTATAGGGAAGACTGGTTTCGCTTTCAGAGCCACAATGGAGCCAGTTTCCACGGTCCTCGCTCCTCAAAAACGAGGGCGTGCGGCTCAACGATTGGGGTAAAGTCACGTTGAACGATTTATGTCCCAACCTACGCGATTCAAGATAGCCCATTCTGTTCCAATCGTCAGTGAACAGGCGTGGCTGCCTAAAATCTTCGACGAATGGTAAAAAGAAAGGGGAGGGCATCACTGAACTGGTCGAGGTCCTCTCCGAAGGTAGGCTGCAGCGTGTGTTTATTGATGAGATGAAAGAAGATGGAAGTGAGAAATGAAACAAAGTAAGGGAAAATATTAAAAAAAAAGACTCGAACCTTGCCGGAGGAAAAACCGGAGAAGCTGTGAAACGCTGTCGCCACTGGAGAAGACGCTTAGACCAGCAGGTAAGAGGAAGGGGAGGGGGAGGAGGTTAATACTATCTATGTTAGGCTATTTATAAGAACAGTAATTCCAGTTGTACCCCTGATGTGAGATAGAAAAAAACTTAATCAGGAGGCGAAATCATTTAATAGCTTGAAAATAGTCCCGTTACCCAAGTCTCTTGCTCACGCGCGGTTACTGTACGGTTCTTGGAAGAGATTTGAGAAACTTCACGAAATTTGCACATTTGGAGGTCCATCAATTATCACTTTATCTGGAAAGTGTATATAGTTTATTTGTTTCAGTTACGGAGTTACTTAAATCGTCCATTTGTCTTACACTGAAACAAAAAAAAAGACGCGCGGTTGTCTGAAGTAACATCTCAGGTAATATTAACGTATCATTTTTATCGTATTATCTTATTTAGGAGTAGTTTGTAGCTTTCGAGTCGTATCGACTTTGGATTAGGTGGCCTCTTCAATATTTCGTGTCTTGTTGGTCTAACATCACTAAATCATGACATGTAGGAGCGAATTGCGACTCAGCGGAGGCGCTGGGAGACGGGGACTCTCCTACACCCAGCCAAAATATTTGGGAGAATAATGCTCCACTTACAGCGGGTTAACTGTACAGCGTTTAGATTAGCGGCCGTCACCAGCACAGTAAATATCACACTGTAGACGATTTTAACTATTTAAGGAGCTAAAATTTTACTCTTTTAAACCATAATCAGCCATCTTGGTATTTTGGGGAGCTATCGCTAAATTTTTATTAACCCAGGAAGATTTACGCGCTGGCTCAAGGAGCGGGCCAACTAGTGACAAAATATCTGGTAGGCTACGGATGTTGCTGTTTTGTATTGTTTCCATTGCTTGTAAATTTATATGAAAGTATGCAGCTGTTGTACCTCTCTCTCTCTCTCGCTCTCGCTCTCGCTCTCGCTCTCTCTCTCTCTCTCTCTCTCTCTCTCTCTCTCTCTCTCTCTCTCTCTCTCTCTCTCTCTCTGTGTGTGTGTGTGTTTTGTCTCTCATGTCGTATTAAGTGTCTGTTAGCTATTCGTTCCGTCAAAATTATGAATAGATAGAAGACAGAAGTGGCCAACAATCTAGTTCACGTAGTCTAGTTCGTGAGTAAAGGCACCGAAATTTAGTTTCGCCTCGAAAAGCCAAACGCCTTTCTGCTCCTTCTACTCGGTATTCCAGTATCATGTTTTCTTGTGCCCTCTTTTCTTGGCTGTGTAGCAAAATGCCCGCTTGCCCACGACGCACACATGTACAGCCCACCTAAACTGTAAATACTTTTTAGCGTTTCAATAAGAAGTAAGTTCAGCCGGTGTAGCGAAAAAAGAGAGAGAGATCGTACTCAGTTTGGGAGGCAGTCGGGCCTATGGGCAACGGTCCGCTCAGAGCGGTGATATTATTATCTCCGTAGAGTAGCAGACGACGGAGAGGCGCTGAAAACCAAGACGCTGGCCCGTGGTAGAACAGAAGATAGTGTGTCGCCTTTTGAGTTTCCCATCCCTTGTCTTCAGTGTTACCTATAGTAAAACATGTGTCTCTGTTTATAAAGGCTGACTTGAAAAGACTTTTGGGTTTCATGATGCTTTTTAAAAAGACTTATAGATGAAGATTAGGTTATTGGAATGCTTTACTGTGGTGAGCTGTTTGGAAGCAAAGGCAGATTTGTTCATTTAAGACACGGTGCTATAGTTTGTCTTTTGACTTTTTTGACAGTCTAACAAACATGCCTATTCGACCTTGGAACTTTTATTGACCCAGTACGCTAAAACATGTCATGCATTCAGGTCCCAACGTATTGATAAAATCACTGTAAGTATTTTAATGAGTTAAATGCAGTGGGTTTAAGGGTAGCCGATTCTGTTTCTGTCTTTTTGTGATTGTCGGGTGAACTGTTAGTCTGTGGTGAGTCGAGACATTGTTACAGTTTAACAAAAGAGTGGGATTTAACGTTCCTTTGGCACAAATTGCCGTCCGATTTTAACCCTCCACGTTGTACTATTGCAATAGCTCTGTTATTAAATTTTGAACAGCGGCCGTATGTAAAGCGGTCCTGAGTAGGCCGCAACTTGACATTATGGGTCACCACAGGTTATAGTGGCAGGAGCATCGGAACTGTGCCCAGAGCTTTTAAAATGTTCAGGCATTTAAATATTGTTACTTAGTCTTTATGAAAAGTTTAACCAAGTTGTTACACTAATTCTTTTATAAAACACTTGTTTTGGCTTGCTCGAGATCGTAAAGGATGTGCACTCCTTTTGCATAAAGGTGGAAGGTCATGCTCGCTCTGAGTTACCATAAAATGTAGCAGCATTCCCAAATCAATATTTTCTTGGCACTACTGCGAATTGCATACCAATACCAATTTCTACCAGATACTATTTTTCCAACAATTTCTATTTTTCAGCATTTTGATTTTGCCATATGCCACACAGAAATGTGTTTTCTAACAAAGATCCATTAATCTATATTTTAACATAAATAAATGAACCGTTTTGTAATATAAATTGCTTAATTTGATTGGAGTTTGCATACTGTATGTTTCATTGACATGAAATAAAATATTCTATAAGTTTAAATAAAACATTATATATAGCCTATCATTTCCTTTTTAATTAATTAATTAATTTATTTATTTATTACAAAGGGGGCAAGTTTTGTATCCCATTACTTGAATAGTAATATTGTCATTTTGTTTTTTTTATTTTACATGTATTTAATTGCACTGATTTATTTGAATGAGTTTGCATACCTACAAATAACAAATTTGCAGTCAGTTTCTGAGTTCTAGCATGCCAGCTTTTTTTTGGGGTGGGGGGGGGTATGGTGCAAGTGCTTGCCGCCTTCTCTAATGTTGTAGGCCATATCAATGTAATATTGTGCAAGTCACTGTAAAGCATTTTTTACATGAGGCCACTAAAATACACATCAAAACCGATAATACACATTTTTGTTTACTTTGGCACATGCAGCATAAATTCACTATCAGTCCTGAAGTTTCCCTCCTCCTCATTTAGCTGATCTTTTCAGTAAGAATTTTTAACCCATTAATGCCTAAAAACATGATTGTCTGTGTAAACTTTGCAAGCACTTCCTTGTTTAGGTATATATTAGCCAGTGCATGAGTTTCAACAATCAATGTAGGTAATAGGCTCTTTAGTTTCCCTTACACATTTTGTCATCGTTTTAAGACAAGTGAACAATTTAAAGTCTATGCCCCTTTATAAGAGTTTAATAAATGCAGGAAAAGTGGTGTGTAAGTATAAAGCTTTGCTCATGTTATTAATAACTCCTTTAAAAGGAACAGCAAATTTGTTTTATCCCATGTGTGCATCATTTGATGTATCTGCATTTGTAAGGTAGTTTGTTGATGGTGATATTGACAGCAGCTATTTGTTCATGGATATTAATATATGCATTAACTCATTGCAGAGCTTAACCCTTGCTTTTCCATTTTAACAGGTCATGCTGCTATTCATCTTGATATTTTTATGTGTAGAAGACTGTGTTTATCTGTCTTTTATTTTTGCTGTGTATGAAAGCCAATATCTGTTTTTAGGCCTAATTGAAAATCCTCTTTATTTAGATTTCTTATTACAGTGGGATATTTAGCTCAATTTTGAGTGCAAGATTTGTTCTTGGTATCAGCTGATTTGTACAGTGTAAATAGCCTTAGTTTATCAGCTCTATAACTGCCTTCATAAACATAATGTTTCTCATCATCATACTTAGCATGAGCCTAAAATAAATAAATAAATAAAACAGGCCAATAAAATGGATTTTCAGAATTCTGGCACTGGCGGACTAGATCGTTTGCATGGTGTTTGTTTTGGAGACACTGTATTAGGGCTTCAAAGACATCTCTCCTATGTCACACCCAGACACATATTAACGGCCCTGGCAGCTGGCTTGGAATTGATTAGATTTGCCATTTCTACCATCTCCCTATTTGACAGAATGACACTCTAAAAAATTATAACCATAGTTCCTCAGTCAGGTCATTTATATTGAAGAGCATAACAGCTGGTTAATCTTTAAGAATACCACACAATAGCAACATACGTAAGGTTCCTTTTAAGTACTTCTGTTGTTCTGTGAGAACAGAATGAAGTACTTATGGTGTTCTGCGAGAAGTTAAGATACAGGGATACTCTAACCATTGTTAGAGAAATGACCTTCATTGGTCTAATTGAAAGTCAAGGCCAAATACGAAAAGGCCTCGGAGGGGGGCTTTTTGATGATGAAACCGGCTGTACTATTTCACAGGCCTTAGAAATAGTAGTCTATTTTCACCTAACACCACTAATTTGGCTGTTAATAATCAAATATTAATTTCTTTCTCAACTTAATTCCCTTGCTGAAAGTTTTGCAAAGGTATTAAGAAAATGTCACGGTGACTTGTCGGAGAACAGCACTTGAGGAAGATGGTGATATGAATGAGGGTCACATGACACAGACTTGAAATAGACCTTAGCAACAGTGTTATCTTTGAGATATCAAAGTTTTAAGGATTTTTTGGCTTGGTTGGGTTGTTTTTCTCCCCACCTCCACATTACATATATTTTTAATAAATGCAGTGAGCATAATGCCCTGGATTAGCTAAAAAGTTTAAAAGATGATCATTTAAACAGAAAGGTTCTTATATTTGTATTCATGTCATTTCCTTATTGTGATATTAATTATATTCAGTATATATCTGATCTGACATTTTTGGAAGTTGAGGCCGATTAGATTCCGAGCGTCCAGGACAGGAAGAGCCAAGTGATAGAATGAAGTGTGCTGGTAATATTGATTCCTTTAAGAAGACTCACTTTTAGTCAATGACCAAACATAATCTGTATTTGAGAAAACCTGATCTCTGTTATGTGTAAATGCATATATATATGTTTGTTTTCTTGTGATTTTTTTTTTTCATTGTTCTTCACATTGAGTTCCAAATTCCTTGAATGCTTGTGGGATGTGGGTAGATATGATGACAACTATTGCTGTTTTTTTCTATAAGTTATAGATTTTTTTTATCAGTTACCAACCTATGAAATTATGACTGTGCCATTTCCGCAAGGTGCACCTCTTGCACATTGATTAATACATCGGGTAATATTACCCAGGAATGCGTTAGTATATATTCAAATTTAGTTTGCCTTAGGTTTATCAAGGATTCCAAATTTTGAATGGGCCTCAGTTGGGTTTTGGGCTTCAGAAGCTGTCAATCCATGCTTGATCTGGTGTTTCGATTCTGGTGTTTGTGTTTATCACAGCATATCATAAGAAGTTCTATAGTTTCATCTCAATGGTCTTCAGTGTAAAAGAGTCCTTTGTTTGTGCTGATGTTCCTGTGTGGACCACAGGGAGGGTGTTGCTTTTCCCCAAGGATTGTTGATTGCGATTTCTTGTTGAGTTCCAGGGAAAGTTCAATAGCTTTTCTGGAAATGTTTTGGAATACAATACAAATTACTGTGTCCTACATGCAGAATGTTCTGAGGTTTAGAAAGAGACTAGAGAAGGGTACTGACTGAAAAGTGAGGTGAATAGTGTAAACGTGGTAAATAGGTATGTTTCAGCTGTTCACTCTTCAGATATTAAACAGATGAGTCGTGCAGCATTATTTTACAAAGTTAAAGAAACTAGCACACACCAAGGACAAAGACAGATGGAAACCATGGTAACGGTGACCAGCCGGCGACTTGCCATTGTTCAAACATAACTTGGACAACTTTTACTCCTTTTTTCTTTTTTTGGCGGGGGGGGGGGGGGGGGTTTGCTCTGCTCCGAATCAGAACTCGGTAGAAACACTTTCAGCCCATAGAATATCCATGTAGCAATATGGAGACAAAATGGTGACAAGCTGGCAGCCATAATGTGCAAGTATAGACACAAAATAAAATTGCCAGTGCTGAAGGAGTTCATGCAGACTAGTTGGGCACACAAGTGAACACTTTAAGTGTTAACACAAAATCAGTGGCATCACCACAAAGATGTGTAATCAAATGTACTTCATATATCTGACATTTGATTGGGTGTGATGTTCTCAGTGACAGGTCCAGATTGGCTGAAGACGACACTGTCAGAGAGACATCAGATGTGACCGCTCCAGCCAAGGCAAGGTGGAGAGGAAAGGTGTTCTCCATCCGAAAGTGAGAGGTAAGCTCAGTTAACTCGTGGCTAGTTTACACACCTCTTGGTTTAGGTGGATACGGATGAGAGGGATCTGACCCTTGATACATCCGAAAGGCCATTAGAGGGGGAAGAGTGTGCAGCACACATCAAATAATTTTGAACCAATCAAAATAGCAGAATCACCCCCTTTCATTCAATCAGGCTTGAGTATTATACCGGACATACCCTTCCTGCCTCTTTCCTGCTTTTCCTCCATCAGTCAATGAGTTATTCTACATGGTAGTCCTTAATAGAGGGTGCGTTGTGTCAGTAGAAGTCATGAATCAGTCAGTGTCAAAAATTAAGCTCCTCCCTTATGATTGGTTAGGTGTCCTCTTGCCTCATGTGAAAAACACCTATAGAGGCATATAACCACATCATGTAAATATAGTGCAGTCTATAGAAAGCTAATAAATAAGAGTTACTCTGTCCGGGAATCTGTCAATAAACACTTAGCTCAAAGCGTACATACTCGAAACTATAAATGTAGCCTATAACACAGTAACGCGTTTACTCAGAGAGACCTGGCAGGAGGCCGGCTCCTGAGATCAGGAGACACATTCGTAGACCACTTGCCAACAGGTAGAAACTTGTTTCATTTCTCTCAAGTTCTCAGTGACACATTAAACAGGGAACCCTTCCACAAGGTGGAAGAGTGTGAGGAGGAGTTAGAGAGAGGCGAGTTGGTCTGTGTAAAATGAGCTGCAGAGGAGGCTTTGGGACATCTGGACGATATTTATGAAAATAGCACAAGGCAAGAATTTGTTTTTGCTTTATTCAGTATGGTAGCTTTCTGAGACGCTATACAGGAAGCTTTTATGTGTTAATACAAGGGATCATTCCAAATGGCCCAGAAACATCCCAGTAACAAATGTTTAACTAGTTGATCTAAAAAATTCTAATATTGATTAAAATATTAATCCTTATTTAGATGATGCTATCAATGTCCTACCTCCAATTTTTGTCCTGTTATTGACTATGTGTACAATACAAATAGCACAAGAATAGCACATCTTCAGTGATATCTTACCACAATTTCTCATCTGTTGTCACGTGAACAAGGTGAAGGCATACCCTGTTATCACTTTCAACGACTTTGAACCTTTGCAGAGTTACTTTGGTGTCATCAAAGTGAAGGTTCTGCATTCTAGGGGGTTCCAGGCACCTGCTCCTCCCTGCTGTGTAAAGAGCAGGCTCTTGTTTCCTCTTGTGCAGCACACCGTTCTCTCTCTCTCGGCCACTTTGTACTCTCGCTCAAGTATAAGTTACCTGTTGTTATAAGATGCCTGACTTTCCTTTATCACGTCGTTGTGTAACTGCTAGAGACAATACCCCCTCCCATCCATTAGCAAGCGTCTTCCAACTGTCTGTTTGTCAGTGTTGCAGTTGTTGCAGATTTATGGTAATTTGTGAATCATTCATTCTTTTTCTTAATTGAGCCGCAGATTTGCGATCTGTTCCAAAGGTTCTGCCATTACTGTGTGAATGTTCCTCTGAGTTGTAGAGTCACACTGTGTCCTGCTGACTGGGTTCCTCGTTTCCATGCTGGTTTTTGAAGAATTGTGACTTGCCAAATGGTTGGAGTTACTCTCCTCCACGTAGCTTGATTTTACAGCTCCAACAAGTTTGGTATAATTTGGCTTTTTAAGGGTCTCGCGGGTGTTGTACATTTGGAGAGCAGTTCTTTTTAGACACTCTTCTGTCAGTCCTCAGTGTCTCCGTGTGTTTTAGTGATTTTTGGGACGTGTCCATAGATGGGATAGGAGTGAGGCGTCTGAGTTGTCTTGGTGACATGGGCAGAGGTGTTAGTAGGAATGCACTGTGTAATGTGGCAGCGGTTCGAAAAGTACGCCCTCGGTATAGGTGATGACAGTCTTGCTCCTCCGGCCTCTAGATAAGGCCATAGCCCTTTGTCTGTTCCCAGCTCTTCACTCTGAACCACGAGGCCAAAGGCTGAGACTCTACCTAGTGACAGCGCTCTGTTTCCATGCTCACCACAGTCTGGGCGCATGTTTACATATGTGTGTACGTGCGCTTTTATATATATATGATTCTGTGTCTGTATGTGTGTGTTAGTGTGTGCATGTATGTGTGTCTACATCTGTGTCTGACTTCGTGTGTCTTGGTATCTGTGTCTTAGTGTGTGCATGCGTGTGTGCCTTTATCTGTGCTGGTGTGTGTGCGTGTGTGTGTCTGCCTATATCTGTGTGTGTGTGTCTGCCTATATCTGTGTGTGTGTGTGTGTGTGTTTGACCCTTGCATGGCCCTCCCGTGAGTGCTTGTTAATGTCACTGCGTGCGTCAGGATTTGGCGTGTGCTCCAGGCGAGTGTATATTGTTCACCTCAGATGACTCGTATGGGGGCAGTAACATGCACCTCTGCTATCTGCCTTACACACCCATACCAGGAAACCAGTTTCTTGCTGTCACACTTAGATCTCATCTGCCACAGTGGGAACATTTACCTTAGAGAGAAACGTTCTTTGCGCTCAGTAGAGTTTTACAATACCAGAGGAGCACCAACAGCTAATCTCTCAGCCTTTTTTGCATATATAATTAGCAGTTTAAAATCGCTGACTTTGCTTGGCGAGTCCTTCTCCTTGTACAAAGTAAAACGCTGGTTCTGGTTAAAACCTATTGAAAAGTTACGTTTCTGATAGGTTGTGTGAAGCCGGCTTATGAATTATACTGTGTTGGATATAAACAGGTCGGTGGTGGTGTGCTTGGCCTAAACACTGGGACGTTACTGGGAGTCTTATTTCCATTGAAGCAGACAGATGGCACGGACTTGCTGCCAGAAGCGTTTTTGCATGTACACAGAGATAAAACCTGTCAGGCAGTTAATGGTTAATAACCAAATTTCTTTACCAAACATATTTTGTTTAGGCAAAAGACGGGGCACGTAAACGGCACGGCCCTTTTCTCAGTGTGCCCCTTTAAAAAAACAACCCACAAGCACAACAGGCATTTCACTGATGTGAAAAATGTATCTTGGATTCTAATAGGGAAGTTGTATGTTTGCCAAGGTGTATGCGTGTCCTCAGCTAACCCCAGCCCCCATATGGTGCTCTGCTAGTCCATGTGAGATCGCTGCGATTTCTAAAGGAAAATATCTGGAAATGGTTTGTTTTAAAAAAAAGAGAGAGAGACAAAAAAAACCCAAAACAAATAAATAAATAAAACGGAGGTAGTCCAAGAATTCTCTCTCGCCGCTTTGCCAAGTTCACCTCCTATTTGTTTACAACGGGGCTGTGTAAGATGGGTGTGGGCTGGCTAGACCAGGGAACTGCACCACAACTCAAAGACACAAAGAGATAGAATGTCCTCCATTTTGGAGAACGGAGCAGCCTGAAACATATTCGTTGCTCAGATCTCGAAAGAATTTACAAGCACACAATAGAAGCTTGAATCTACGGTTCAGTCATGGGGGGTGGGGTGGGGTGTGTGTGTGTGTGGGGGGGGGGTGTGTGTGTGTGTGTGTGTGTGTGTGTGTGTGTGTGTGTGTGTGTGTGTGTAAAAGACCCTTACAAACAATCAGGATTTAAAACATTTCTGCCATTAACAGGTCTTTATTGCTGTTGGCATGTACTGTGTTCAGAGGCAGTGTAATCTATTCTGTCGTTCGACGGCCGGCTGCGCAGAACAGAGTATAATAGTGTGGTACAAATGTATGTGCCTTTTCAAAAAAAAAGAAAAAAAACAGCCTGACACGGGCACATGCTCCGGGTTGTGGGAGGTGGCCAGTGCAGTTTGGACCCTGCCTTTTCACACACTTTACCAGCCCGTTATCAAAAGCATGCTGTGCTGGGGCAGAAGCACGCTTTGCTCTGAAAGGCTGGGTGGCTGCAAAAAAAAGAAAAGAAAAAAGAGCCAAGCGCCTGGGTCTGGCAAGCGCAGGCAGCTCCAGTTTACCACAAACCCAGCAGACCATGCTGTCACCGGGCCTCCTGCACTTCCAGCACGGCCCGAAGAAAAGCGTCCGCAGACGCCGGCCAGGGAAGCAGGAATGCCCAGGCGCGACCCAGCTCTTCTTGCGAGCGTGACGCGGCGTTTCTCACCGGGGAAGGGGGTGGGCGGCATGTCCCACCCGGTCATCACCATGGCGAGGGCACACGCTCCCTCTCCGACGGCCAGTTGGGGTGGTGAGGCACGGGGAAAGTGGGCGCAGCCAGGTGCCTTTGATCGGGCATCGGGCACTTTGCGCACATGCACGACACAGGGCCTGGTTTGGGGGAGCCATCTGAAGGAGTGAGGAGACATTTTGTTGTCTCACGGAGTAGGAAAGAGCCTCGAATCCAGCGAGCAGAGGTGTGCAGACCTGTTGCCAGGACAATTGTTGTTGCCAAGACAATTTGGCAGAGAGACATACGAGCTTCTCTGTTAGATTCTGGCTGGTCAATTGGAGGTTTTTTTTCCCCCTCTCTGTCTCAGCCTCTCTCTCTCTCGGTCTCTGTCTCTCTATTTCTATTTCTCTCTCTCTCTCTCTCTCTCTCGCTGTTTTTTTCATCGACCGACAACAGCAGCTGCTTAGCAAATGCACAGCATATGGGATAATGTTTATATACTATTAATGACTGTGTAGTACAGCTATCCTTTGATCTCAGCTACTACTTTGCAGACACTCCATGGGCTCTTTCTATCGTATATTTAGAAAGGAATTGTGGGGGATAAGCTGCAGTGACCAGTGTGGCGTGGAGTGGCGATGGCTCCAGCGCACAGCCCTGCTTTTGACTGCTGGGCTTCATAACCCCACTCCATGCTCTCTCTGCGTAGCCTTTCTTCTGTCCACCTCGCTTTTGCTACTCATCCATCACGTGGACACGCAGTCCACTTTTCCTCTCGGCCCGGCTAGCGTGGTCCTCGTGATGCTCAGAGAGCGCATTTTTGTTGTGTCATGGCAACAAAAAAAATAAATAAATAAAAGATAAAAAATAGCAATGTTTTTTATTATGTAAACATTCTTACTGATTCCATTGGAAACTTCCCATATACATTCAAGCCTACACAAAACATATTCTACAGCAACAAACTTTTGTAATTTAAAGTGTCGAAATTACAAGGGATAATAAGGTGATCTTTTATTCATATTCATCTTTTCTGGCCTGTTCTTTCTTTCTTTTTTTAAAGTTCAGTTTTGCAATTAATTCGCATAGCTGTTCTCTTCAGTGAAATAGGAAATAGGAAGTAATGACAATTTGGCTCTTTCTGCAGAGCCCCTGTGAGATGCCTGGCGGTCCTAATGCACTGCTCTTGCAAAAGCGTTATTAATCTGAGGAGGTCAGGTTTCCAGAGGCCTTGTGTTTTCAGATGGCAGATTTGGCAGATTGAGATTTCTTCGTCGGGATTATTAGGAAAACAAAGCCGTTGTTCAGATGGAGAGAGAGAGTGGTGTGCGAAGTTGCCTGGTGCCCAGTGAGCGCTGCCGGGGCCAGCTACAGGCCACATGACATCCAGTCTCTTCTGTTTCCAACTAAAACACGGCACATGGACCTTCTCATTGCATGCTTATTGTGTACACATGCATACTCACACACACAGACACACACACAGCACAACATAGTCCTAAAGAATGTCATGTAACTGTACTCTGCACGTTCAGCGTTATACCTCTGTTTCGTGGAAAACTGTGTTGTAGGTTTCAGAGAAATTAGTAGTAATTTGCACCAAGGTCAGTCATTTCCACGAGCTAGTAATCGTCTTACAGACTGTTGAAATCTTCTCACTCTATTGACTCTGTTATGTATAGTTAGAACAAGCACTTCTTAATCAAATAGGCCAGTTGTACAATGCTCCGATTCACCAGTGCCCACCTGTGAATCAGTATGGATCGAGACTTTTTTGGCATTTTAAGCTTGCTGTAGACATGAGGATTTTTTCCCACATTTCTTGTAGCAGATGCAGTCTTTGCCAAATTTAATGTTAACAGATTTTGGAAGTGCTGAATATTCATTCAGGAATTGATTTTGACCTCCGGTTTTTCACGGTAGACCAGTTTTATTGATATGCTGTATAAACCTTGCCGGTTAACACAGGTCAATTTACATGTAATTTATCTAAGAAAAAACCCATCCCCTGCTGACTGCATCTTTATGGATGCGGCCCCTGAGCAGAGATGCTGACATTCTCATGTAGATGTGACATTAGGCCCTTGTGATGTGCCTGATCTTTAGCTGGGCCCCGGTGCTTGTTAAGGCCGTTGTGGGAGGGGCGTTCGATTCCACCCAGAGGCAGGCGGAGCCGTACGGGCACACTGCAGGAGTGGCGAGGCTTCACATGCAAACGTCTATACCCTGTCTGAAAGGTTGGGGGGTCCTTAAGGTCAAATGCGGCAGCCCTCCGTGCTCTTATGTGACTGACACTTACATGCTGAAAGGGCATTGTCTTGAAGCATGACTCTAACCGAATTCCTCCAGCGCAGTCCGGAAGCCTCTCACCATTTAAGAGGAGAGCGATTTGATGGAGGAGAGATCTTATTGTGTGTGTATTTTCCTTGACACGTCGTCTCTCTCTACATCTCTCTCTCACACACACACACACACACACACACACACACACACACACACACACTCCCATTCAGCTGCTGTGGGCCCTTCTGGCTAACCTGCCCTTGAAACAGACGACTCTTCGGTGGCGTGTTATTTTCTGTTCTGTCCCACCTCGTGCTTTACCTTCATGACATATGTGCCGCCCCCCACCTCCCCACAACTCCCCTGCACCCGTGACGGCGTATTGACGGTGTTACGTTACGTTGCCGCGTTCCTCTCTCACAGCTCATGTGTCAGAGTGCAGGCAGCCTCCGTGTCCTTTGCCGACCTTTCTGCGGCGGGTATGAATAGGCGTAGACGTACGCTCCAGACGAGACATCCGCGGTTATAAGCGTGGAGTCAAACTTCAGCTTTCTCAATCCCTCACCACCATTATTATCTTTATTACAAGCCGTTCTCTGTGCCACGTTATTATATTATTATTATTATTATTATTATTTAGCATTGATAAAAGCTGAGGCCACTCACTGCGTATGCATACCTGATAGCGCCAGCTCCATTCAGTCTTGTTTTATTCCTGTTCCGCCGCTTTCTCGTTCGTGTGGCAGTTTTATGGACTAGTGGACAGTGAGGTCACCGGTTAGGTGGACATGGCTGGTCCTGTGGTCCCGACGGAGAGCTCCAACACTCTATGGCTGATGGAGCAGGGAGTCGGTGTTCTCTGGCTTTTGTGCAGGTTTTCAACCTCCATAGACTTTTCTCTCATGAACCTGTTTTCTGACCACAGAGCAGTGTTGGCTGGATAATGTTGTGATATAAACACTCTTTATGCTAACCGTTACACATATAGTGAAAGCACACACATGGTGGGTGTGTCATTAGGTACCTCTCCCTAAGAAGGACTGCTTAGTCAGTGATACCTCACATGGCTTCTAACTGGGCAGATTTAAGCCTGAGGCTTGAATGGATGTGCAAAAAAAACCCAGAATGCCGATTGGTTTTTCTTTGATAGGGACAGTGTGTTCTTTTCCTGCTCTCATTACCCACTCCTCTCATGACGGTATGTATGACACTGACAGAGGAGTCAAGCATTTCATCATACGCTTCAGCTCCATACATATATCTGTAAATAGTTTGATTCCATTTCATATTTATGTGCACATGTTTGAAATACACAGCCGACGCATGCACTGTTGTCAAAAACAGGTCATTGATGAAAGAAACCAGTGGAAATTCCACCACCGCATGTGTACCAAATGAGCAGCGCACACATGGCAGACATTTACAAATGAATGTGTGTGTGTGTGTGTGTGTGTGTGTGTGTGTGTGTGTGTGTGTGTGTGTGTATATATATATATATATATATATATATATATATATATATATATATATATATATATATATATATATATATATATGTTTGCGTGCGTGTGTTTATATTAACCATTAATTCCAACTAGCGGTCTGATAATAAAGATAATCATAATAACTAAGGCCCTCTGATGGGATGTATGTCAGTATCAACATCCCAGCTATATATAGGGTCAGCATCATGAAATGGCATACAATACCATACCTCACAAGGCTGTCTACCATAAAGGCCAGTTCATCTCTTAAAATAAAGCGATGTGATTCTCCCCCCATCACTCATGCTGGGTAATGAGGGAGCCATCAGCTGTGGCACGTGTTAGCTCGGTCGAATAGGCCCAGCCGTTACCATGGCTGATCCGGAGATCGGGGGAGGGACTCGAGAGACGAGAGTCTCAGGAGCGTAGAGGGGCCACTACGGGAGCCCTGTGCGAGGTTGTGGGTTTTTTTTTTTTTTCTCTTTTCCAATCAGCCAAGAACTCCTGGCACGGTGTGAGGGTTTCGGAACAGGAGGCTTTTCACACGCGTTCACACTCTGCTGTGGTGCCAGGACTCCTCCTGCTCTGTCGTGGAACCGTGCTGATCTGACGCGCGAGGCCCATTTAGTGGCGCGGCGGAGTGGTGGACGCGGGGGCACCGGAGACTCTCATTCACCAGCCGCCGTGGAACATAAGCTACGCAGCACACGGGCATGAGCGGCTGCCATTTTGTAAAATAATACGTCCCAAGGAAATGTAATTAATTTCGTGCCTCGACCCACATAAAGCTACGTACCGCAGAAGTCATTTTTATCCCAGGCCATGACCCCCCGCACCCCAGCTACCTTCATCTCAAACTTGTTGGCAAGCAGCAGTGAGAAACAGTCCAGCTGAATTCAAAGTCCATTTTTATCCAAACGCGAACACTGTATGGGAGGAAGCAGGTAATAACCCGCTGTTGAGCGTGTTATAAACCGTGTTGCACATCCTGGCCTGCGCGGTCCTCGTTACAGCCGTGTGGGGAGGCCCGGGACTTGCGCGCAGGGGTCGGATGTGAAGTGGCAGGAGAGAGCACTCTAGTGGGTCTCCTGCACTGGCTCCAAAGCTGAGCGGTTGTTGTTTTTCTAGGACTCTCATGACTTTCTGCTTACTGCCGATCAGCCTGTTAGCCTATGCTATATTATTACCATTTTTTTTTACTTTCTAAAATTTGGCAGTTGCCATGGACGTCTGTAGCAACATGATAAGACCGTAATTGTACCAGTGTCTGCTGCAGGGTTCGAATCGTTTAGCAGCCTGTCACATGAGTAGTCAAATGGTTCACCTTCTGTTAAAATGGCTTAGTGACACACCATATTCAGTCAAATAAGCACAGCAAATAAGCAAATAATCATGAGACAATATGATTTTTTAAAACCATATTTGAGGAGCAGCATCCAAAATGTTAAAGGCATGGTAATCACAGTTTTTCTGGATCCGTAATTTCTTTTCTTTTTTTAATTTTATTTTACCTGCAAAAAATTAAGAGGACTGAGCTGAACATTTATTTTAAGGAGTTAAGAAGTGCATTGCTGATGATGACGTTTTAGGAATTAGTACCTTAACGTATCAACAATCTGCCAATAGTGTGGTAAAATTAGACAACACACCACTGAGTGAGTCAAAATGAGTCAAGTGTGTGTGTGTTCTGTCATAATAGTTGAAGATATTGGTTCAGATTTTGTTTTCTGTGTTTTTTGCTGCTTCATATATATTTAGTTTATCACTTGTTCATGGTTTCGGGTGATGAGACATGGCGGAGACTGTTAGGAACCACGATCTGATCTCTTATGACAATCAAGTTCTGCAGTGACTGAATCGAAAAAGATCAAATATAACTGTACTGTAAACTTAACATAAACAGTTTTATTATATAAATTCATTCATTTATGTGTGGTGATGTAGTCTTAAATGTTATATTATCCACATATACTACCAATGTCTACTGTCCACAGAATATTAGTGTTGTAGGTACTCTGGAAAAAAGACTTACATGGTTTGTTCAAGTGTTTACGTGATGACGTTCGATGTATTAAAACCTTTAAAGCTACAATGAGACTTGGAGACTTGTAGTTATTAGGAGATAACAGATTGTGCACAGTTCCAAGCAATGTCCCATCTTCATAGTTCATTCATTTTTCAAAATAAGAGTGTATGTCAGGAAACATTATTAGTAGGGGGGGGGGGTTTAATGCTAGAATATGGTAGACATATGGGCTGTTGTTTAAATGCATTGTCCTAATGAGAGTTTGTGCAATTGAATAGCAAACAGTACCTAGCAAGACAATTAGCCGTGATTAAAGTGGGCTAGCGATAGAATTGACATTAGTGTTATCGTTTATGAGAGAGGCCTCAGAGGCTAACATTACTACATCAAACGTCTTGTGCTATATTCAGCTAACAGACCTCAAAAAATCAGGTAAAGTTAAAAAAAGGGGAAAAATTCTAAAATAAATTAATTAAAAAATTATTGATCCATGATGTTTTCCTGTTGTGATGGCTGGATAGATAACGTGGCTCAGACTGTTTCCAGAGCTCTTTTGGATTTATTTTCAGATCAGGATGTGCAAATATATCTCATATGCAAAAACTCTGCAGTCGCTGGTGAGTCGATATAAGAGAGACCAGGGCTTGGATTTTCTCAAAAACAAAACAAATCCAAAAAAAACACCCCTAACACCCCTCCCCCTTCCCCCCAGGTTCCAGAGAACAGTGCATTTCAGTCAAATAAATGTAGACAAATGCATGGGAGTTGTTGTGTAAGACTGGGCCCGATTCCAATTCAGAGAAACCCTTGCACCTCTTACCCTAGCCACTTTCATTTGGGATAGTCGATTTTGGTGCGTGGCTTTTGTATTTAAATTATGTGGCTTCCCCTCATTCCAGGTAATGCTTTCCATTGTAAAACTGCTGCTCATCTATACTGGTGACTCCTTAAGGGAGCAGTGAAAAAGGCCATCGAGACCTGTTGCATTTGAAAATAGAAGATAATTCATCTCTTCTTTGTGGATTTGCTATGTGGAAGAGCAGAAGGGAAATGAAAAAGGACTTATTTTTCTGTGCGTTTCTATATATGTTGGGAGGAGTCATGCATTGGACTGATGTTTAACTTGCAAAACTCTATGAGTAAATGACAAAGCACTTTTGTAAGTCGCTCTGGATGAGATCGTCTGCCGAATGCCGTAAATGTAAATGAAAATTCTAGGCCAGAGTACAAGTTTGAACCAACATTTGGACCAAAGTTGCAGTTCTGTAAAGTTAGGTTAGCGTGGAAAAGACACTTGTGTGAATGTCAAAACACCGGTGTGTATCATTAAAATCATAGCAGAGTGATTGTATTGAAATATCCACCATCAGTCAATCAGTGTAAAAATGAGTTCAGGATAAAGCCTTTGCTAGCAGGCAGCAAGTGGGTTTAAGAAAGAAAGAGGAAAAACAGCCAGTTTTGGGCTAAACTACACACAGGCCCATGGCTCCTCTTCTCTTTTCTTTTCTCCTACTCCGGAAGACCGAGTTGGCCTCAGTCCCGAAGTGCACGAGGTCATTTCAGGTCAGCTTCGTCACGCTGGTGCATAGGAAGTGCACCACGTTACACACACACTGTATTTCACTTCCTTGTTCTCACGTGCCAGGCTCATACTTGCAAGAGAAAGTGAAGGATAGCCGTCGCATAAAAACCAGAGGAAGCCACTTCAGGGGGCGAGGAGCGCACGTTCTTTTAGGCCTGTATCCAGCACCTTTTTTTGTGTGTTTTGGTTGTTTTTTTGGTTTGGTTATTTTTGTTTGTTTGTTTGTGAGAACTTATGTGAGAACGTGGCGGTAAAGGAGGCATGCCACGGCCCCTGTCATCTCCCTCAGGATATGTCTGAGCAGGTCAGCGTGGTGAACACTGCTTGTTTTTCACTGCATTTGTATACATTAGCCCATGGAAAGTTTAGCATCATGTTGCTGTTATCATCTTTGGTTCCTGTGTGTGGTTTTGGGCATAATGAAGGCATGAAGGGGTGTGTTAGGTTTGAAATGCTTGTAGCTACATGCCAGGCTTACACCCACGCTTGCTCGCACGCGCGCACACATTCACACACGCAGAGAGAGAGTATATATATATATATATCTCGCTCTCTCGCTCTCTCTCTCTCTCTCGCTCTCTCTCTCTCTCGCTCTCTCTCTCTCTCTCTCTCTCTCTCTCTCTCTATATATATATATATATATATATATATAGATAGATAGATAGATAGATAGACAGATATTGATTCACTATTAAAGGCTGAATACAGTATGGTTAAAAACATAAGCAGGAGATATTTTCTCTTCAGAGGTACAGCCATTAACTGTAACCACAGTCTCTTTTTTTTTTCAGCTAATGTGTATCGCACACTCAATAGAATACTATTTTATGCAATCCAGTTTATGTTTCATGATAAAAAGGTTCCCAAAAATAATTGGCCTCCATTTGGTGAGGTCGCCTATTCAACCCAAAATAAATAAATTAATGAAAAATGAGGCTCATGACAATGACGGTGCATATTTCACTGTCTCATCTCAGCCCTTCAGATCGGCCAGAGTTACAGTCCAGCAAGGCTGAGGAATTTGTTTCCCCAAATCACAGGAAAAAAAAAAGCGCCATATTTTCTTCAGCATTACTCTCTCTTTCTTCCTCCTTTTCTGACTGCTGTGTCCTTGTGCAGTTTGGCCTGTATTTATAGCCTAACCTAATTTGCAACTCTAACCTGAGACTGAGATGGTAAACTCTAGTCTAAGATGGTAAACTCTATTCTGAGTTTGTAAAATCTAGTCTGAAATGGTCAATTCCAGACTGAGATAGTAAAGTGTAGTCTGAGATGGTAAACTCTAGTGTGACATGGCAAGTTCTAGTTTGAGATGATAAACTCTAGTCTGAGATGGGACACTAGTCTAAGATGGTAAAATCTAGTCTGCAATGGTAAATTCTATACTGAGATGGTAAACTCTAGTGTGACATGGTAATTTCTAGTTTGAGATAGTAAACTCTAGTCTGAGATGGTAAACTCTAGTCTGAGATGGTAAACTCTAGTCTGACATGGTACTTGCTAGCCTGAGTGTACCATCTTCTTAGCAGACCTTCCTCCAATGTCTGGCTTGGCAGACTCCTGTCTCTCCTGCATCCGCCCGAACCATAAAACACAGCTCACTTGGCCTCACAGAGACACTGCCACCACATACATGTTGACATATAACTTATTTCTTCCTCCCTCCCTCTCTTTCTGTCTACTCATTCACTTCTTATAGTTTAGCTTCCCCCATCTTTACTTAATGTATCACAGAATGGAGAATAATTGGATACATTCCAGTTATATATTTACAACTGCCCTCGCCTCAGTCACCGATGCCAACAAGTGGAGTTAACGTTTCCAGGAACATGGTCTGTGTTTGTGATTTAAGCTCCGTGTAGGTGTTCGTTAATGTTGTTTGTCAATGCAAATGATGGATCTCCTGCCTGCGGGGGTTCATATGCTGAGAGCAAAAGGGAAATCAATTAAATGTTGAGCTCGAACAGGCATTTCTCAGGCTCTCCATCAAGGGCCATGTTTTAGTGGCATTAGAGGTATTATCTACTAATTTTCATGTTTATACATAATTGCACGAAGAGTTGAGTTTAAAGCACTCAACTCCGTGATTTATATTGTTCAGTAATTTAATTAGTGCACGTAATGACGTTAGATGGATGGGGGGGATGCACATCAAAAGCTGGGGGTTTGGATGGTGCTTCTGGCTGGTCCTCTCTGACATGCAGCTTCAGTCAACTCTGACACGCTAAAAAAATACTGAGGGTCTTTTAGCTGTTTTCCATGTTTGGTAAACATTTATCAATGAAATGAAGTTATTTCTTTGAACTGGATGGTGCATTTCGCATTCATCGTGAGGTGTAGTGAGGAGAATGTGGTGGGGGTGTATAGCAGTGATTTTCTATTGTTTTAACCTTCGTGATGTAAGAACTTCACGGTCACTATGTCACATGATTAGAAGGGTGAAAGAAAGAGTCTGCGATCCTGAAATGTCCTTGCCAGATTTATACAAAGAACATCCGACAAGAACAATTATTATTTTTAAATAATTGAGATGCACTTGATTCACCAACTGGAAAGAAAAAAAAAAAAACAGAATGTTCAGCCCGCAATATTCTCAGATTTGCTTGAGCCCTGGGCACATATGTTCTGAGGTTATGAGGTCATGGTGAACCTATATGAGCAAATTCTTAGCCTCATATACGGGACATTCTTCTAATAAGCTTTTAAGAGATGGGTGAATCGTGTTAAACTGATATAAGTGGTTACACACTTAAGCTATTCAGTAATCACATGTACCTTAGGTCATGAAGATGGCACGGAGCCAATCATGTGGTTACCATCACATAGAAACTGAATAAAGTTATTATGAAATGAAAGGTCAGGGCTACTTCTTTACACTGAAATGTTTTCCAAAAGAGAGCACCTAGCCATGACTGTGTTATTATATTACGTCCAACTGGGTCACACATTTATGCTTTTCCATGTTCTGGATTTTTTGCGATTCCTAATTACCATCACATACGGCAGTGACAGCGAACCAGATAACAGCAGCACGCCTGGTCAGCAGGGGCACACCTCCACGTCCCGCTCCACCACAAGCACAACAGCGTGGAGGTGTTGCCCTCCCACTTTACAGGGCTAGCTCCATCACAGACCAAACGCTCATCACCGAAACCGTAAAAAAAACCAAAAAACAAATACAGCAGAAAAACAAACGAGCGTGTCATGGCGGGGGGCGTCGGTATCTGTGATATAGTAGAGCTCTGATTGGGGTTTACTGTTCACAAATGGGAGTGAAAAGCAGGTCAGCATATCATTCCGACTCATTAATATATTTATGTCCTTAATATGCACAGCTAGACTGTGTTAAAAATAAACAAGGCATTCTCTTCACTTCCTGCCGTCTGGGCTTGAACAGCCACGTTGCTGCCGTTAGGGGCTGGGCTCTGATGCACAGGACAATGCGCCAATGTGCTGTGCATTGTAAGTCACATTTGCATATTCAAGATTTATATTATTCAGAGGGCTGACATCCTTCCCTTTCCTCCCGCCCCCCTGCCGCCCCCCTGCCTCTGTGCCCCCCCCTCACCTTTCACTCCTTCCCCCCCTCCCTCTCCCTGTCTCACAAACCTGATAAAAATGATTTCCAGTCACCGTTCTGCATTCTTTATGAGATGGCCGGCTCATTACGGAGGCTTTGATTAACCTGAATTCCACTCCTGTCCTTTTCTCTCGGAGCCTTTCTTCTTCATCCTCTCTCTCTCTCTCTCTCTCTCTCTCTCCCTCTCCCTCTCTGTCTCTTTTCTCCTCCATTCTGTGCTCTTTGTTGTGGCAGTAGGGCATGGCGATGGCAGCCTAGAGTATTGTGTCTGACTCTCTCCCAGACAAACTGACCTCTGGGGATTTATTGACAGCTAGCTCTACAAAGGCAGACACACACGCAGCCACTCGGCACAGACACACGGAGAGGGAGAGGGAGAGAGAGTGCGATGGGAGAGGGGAGGAAAAAAGAGGGATAGAAAATGAGTGGAGATCAATGACAGGACGCAGAGAAACCGGTTCTCTCTCCCTCTCTTCAGCCTATTTTTAAAAAGGAGGGAAGAACACAAAAACCCATAAAACTCGGAGAGGGAGAGAGGCGCTTGGCGAAGGTGTTTTTTGGGACGTGAAGGGAAAAGAAGGAAGAAAATGGCGCCCTCGGAAAAAAAAAGGAAAAAAAAAGGATCTAATTAATTTTGAAGGATCATCAGCCCCTTTCGTCCAAGACTCGGGAGGGAGAGGGAGCAGGAGGGAGGGAGGGAAAGAGAAGGGGAGGGGATGGAGAGAGGGTGAGCAGGAGGGTAGAGAGAAGTGGCGAGAGAGAGGGGGCAAGAGAGAGAGAGAGAGAGAGAGAGAGAGAGAGAGAGAGAGAGAGAGAGAGAGAGAGAGAGAAAGGGGGAGGGGGCAGACCCCTGGACTGATTAGCATTCAGGGCAGGTAGGAGTCGGCTGCTGCTCACCCACTGTGGGCCAGCCGGAGAGAAATGGCAGTGTGTGTGTGTGTGTGTGTGTGTGTGTGTGTGAGTGTGTGTGTGTGTGTGTGTGTGTGTGAGTGTGTGAGAGGGAGAGAGAGAGAGAGAGGACTGGCCATGTCTGATCGTGGGTGTGTGTCTATATATGTGTGTAAATAAGAATGAGTGAGTGAGTGAATGTGTGTGTGAGTGTGTGTGACTGTGTGTGTGTGCATGTGCAAGAGTGGGTGGGTGGGTGGGTGAGTGGGTGTGTGTCGGTCTGCATGTCTGTCTCTCTCGGGGAGCACTGCTAGCTGTTTGTGCTTTTGTTACCCGCTTTCACCTCACTTCACCCCACTGGCAGAAGGATTTACATGCTGCTGTCCACTCAACACTGATCCCGGGACAGCCTGCATGGTCTAAGCCCTCACAAAAGCCTTTAGAAGAGAAATAATAAAAATGATCTCAGCTCAGTTAGAGGATAACTTCTCTCCTAGCTGCTTTTTTCCGCGGGGTGGGAGGTAGCAACTACATATCCCACAAACCCCCTGCTTGCTGTTGTGTGCTGTGTATTGTTAAGGGTTGCTGGTGGATTTAATTTATTTCTAGTTTAAGCACATGTTGTTTGAGCTGCCTGTGCTAATGCTAAACTCTGTAGTCTTTGACCCTTATTTTTGTGAGATGAATTTATCTGTCTCATCAAATAACAGAACTAGACTGAAAACGTGTGCTTTCATGCTTGTGTATGTGTGGTGTGTGTGTGTGTGTGTGTGTGTGTGTGTGTGTGTGTATGCATGCATGCGTGTGTGTGTATGTGTGTGCACACGCGCATGTGTTTGTGTGATATTACAAAGCCATGAAATTGATAAAATATTCAAGTGGCTAATGGAGTGTTTTGTTGAACCTTTTATTTCTTCTCTGTCTAATGTACCTTTAAAAAGCTTTTGAAAGATCTTTATACCATGCACTTTAATGAGCCTTCTTTATTAAGACCCTGTGCGCGTGTGTGCGCGCGCGCGCGTGTATGCCTGTGCTCTCACGTGCATGAACACACACACACACGCGCGCACGCGTGCGCGCAGGCATGTCTGGGCGTACCAGCAAGGGCATTTTACTCTCTGCCAGTATCAATATGTATGAACCCTTCATTGTGTGTGCCATTCATTGTGCATCATTCTATAGACAAAGCACCTTTCCCTCATAAGGATGGAAGGGCTTTGATCCAGGCCTTCTCTTTTCCCCGCTTCATGCATATATTCTGACAGCTCGGATCACGATCAAAGGGACGTGCATGCCCGCGACGTATGCCATACAGTATGCGCGCACACACGCCAGCTCATCTCCAATTCATTACCTTCAGCGGCTCCTTTACGGGCTGGCTCATAATTAATGAGCGTCGTTTTGCTGTGACGTTAATAACCACTCCAACCGCTTTATGAAAGGGAACGCTTAAATCTTAGTTGGTGCTCGTCGCCTACCTGAGATGCAAAAATACAAAGAAATACTCCTCATGTTGCATATGGAAATGTTCATCTGATGATGCGCAAGCAATGCATCCATAACCCAACATGGAATTGTCTAGTTTTACCATAAATGCGAGCGAGATTTGCTGTTGTTTTGCTTGATTTTTTAATAATTTTTTTTTTACTTTTGAAAATGAGAATATGGGCTAGAGATCTTGGATGGCGAGTGTGGATGGAATTCTTTTTTAAAAATTTACATACAGCTTTATCACTTCACGCAGTGCAACATACACAACAATTCAGACAATACAAAAAGGGAGCACACACATACACAAATGCACATAAAGAGAATACTCACGCACAGTCACACGTAGAGAGAACACACACACAGTCACACATAAAGAGAACACACTCACGCACAATCACACATAAAGAGAACCCACTCACACACAATCACACATAAAGAGAACACACACAAGCACAAATGCACATAAGGTCCCTAATCATTTGAAATGATCTAAAAACCAAGCCATGTTCGTGTTCTGGTTGCCCACAGAAGTTTTGTTCTGTTAGAATCTTTATAAAGTAGTGATTGTTCAAGTGCAGTATCTTCCTGAACCTCGACCTGACAACCTACCAGAAGAATTTGGGTCACCGTCATGAATAGTTGATGCTTTGTGCCAAACATCATTTGCATGCAGGTTCTGTGATGGGCGTTAAGCACTCGGCCGATGCTGTCGTTTACTTTAGCTTGACACTTCTATTCGTCTTCACACATGAAGTCTTACAGTCTGTTGCAACACCAAAGCCAGAACCCGAGCAGGCGATGCCTTCATATGAGCGTTGTGTGAAATTACACAATCCTTACCGTTGTTGATATGCTTACGCCATTCGGAAAAATGCCTTGAATAGGGCTGATGGTAAATATTTGGCTTTGGCAGACAGACTGAGCATTTAGAACGTCTCATGAGAGTGTGAGCAGTGCTGTATGGATGGGAAGGTGTAGTGAATACAGAAGGACTGCCGATCTGTACCGCCGAAGAGGATGACCGACCAATCCGTACAGTTGATTAGGAGTACAGATCGATCTATACAGCTGATGAGGAGGATCGACCGATCCGTACAGATAACAAGGAAGACGGACTGATATGTACAGCCGAAGAGGAGGACAGAACGATCTGTACGGCTGACGACGGGGACCGGCCGATCCGTACAGCTAACGAGGAAGACCGACTGATCCGTACAGCTAACGAGGAAGACCGCCTGATCCGTACAGCCGAAGAGGAGGCCCGACCGATCCGTACGGCTGACGAGGAGGACCGACCGAGCCGTACAGCCGACAAGGAGGATCGACCGATCCGTACGGCCCACGAGGAGTACAGATCGATCTACACAGCTGATGAGGAGGACCGATCTGTATGGACAACTCGTTACATCCTGCCGCCGTGTCGGGGGAAGTCCTCAGCGCGCGCTACACTGCACGCGCTAAAACCATTGTCTGTATGAGCCAAGCAGCAACCAGAGCGGTGATGGGAGTGGTGACACATGGCGAGGTGAGGTTATCCCTTACGAGGTTACGGGTGGAGCCATCTCATGGGACGTACGGGGATCTGTGCTGGTAAGAAGTCTTGATGGCGCGATGGCGAGTGCTGTTGTTTTGCCAGTTCATTCCTGTCTCTGGTTCGCGTCTTCAAGTTGCCTTTCGAGTAACAAAGGGAGTTGCTCACATGTGACCCTGACCCCTCTCCTGGTTCTTCCTCCCCAGCTGTAATGTGGAGGCAGACCGAAGGCTGTCCTCCTGAACCAACACCCCTGTAAATGATCAAACAGTTCATTTTAGACTTTGTGCACTGTGTTCCTCTAATATCTTCCACCACGTGGGGCATATGGGTGGTGTGTTTCGTGTTAGCGCTGGGCTTCCTGTCAATTCAAACCGTTTGGCTCCTTTTCAGCGGGGTGTGAGCACGTGTGGTGCAAACACACGTGGCCCGTTCACCGGCCGGAGAGCGAGGTGGAAATCTGGCAGGGGTTTCATGGAGAAGATGGCAGATAAGCTATGTCAATGTTTGTGCACATGCCTCACGCTACATGATACAGATTGAATGGTGTCTTTTTGACCCCAACTTACTGTTTATTTAGTTAATTGTAGTGTCTTTCTTATTTTTTCTTTCTGATTTTAGGTAAAGTAGGATGCATGTGTGTGTGTGTATTTGTGTGTGTGTGTGTGTGTGTGTGTGTGTGTGTGTGTGTGTGTGCTTGTGTGTGTGTGTGCATATGTGTGAGCACTGGCACGTGCGTGTGTGTGTGTGTGTGTGTGTGTGTGTGTGTGTGTGTGTGTGTGTGTGTTTGGACTTCAAGTTGGTACTGGGGGATGTCAGACTAGTTTGCATTTTACAGTGCTCCATAAAGGATTAATGAACTCTCACGAAAGGCTCCTCAGGCCTGGACCACTGCACTCAGGCGTCCATGCGCTTTCTCGAACTTCGCTCACTTTCTCAAATTTCTCTAGCCTCCTTACCATTTTTTTAATTTCAGCAGCTAGCTGTTTTTTGTGGTCCAAACGCCTGGCGCATGCGTAGATAAACCAGCACAGAGAGTGCTGCCCATTATCTCACCGGTGTCACAAATAACCGTGACGGTCGCAGACGGACAGGCGGACTGGCCAAGGTGTCCTCGGGGTGACTCTCAAGCGCTTTCACACTCGTTACATATATCCTGCTGCAATCAAAAGGAAGCGCTTTACAAAACGTCTTGGGAAACGTACGGCGCAGTCACGTGACCAGGACCAAGGCCATTTAGCTTTGATCGCAGTAAAATTTGAAATCATCTTCTTCTCCTTCTTCACTATCAAGAACACCGATGTCTTTTCAAGTGGTCACAAATGCTGGTCATGTACAAAGCATCTTTATAAGATAATCTTCCCAAGGACAAACACAACCGAAATCACGCCATTTTGCACCCTCGGAGGATCATGGAGAGTGCTGTCCCATTCTCTAACGGCTAATCTAAACCTAAAACCTAAAAAGAAGATGTTTAAAATAACAACCTAGAAATTATTAAAAGATTCCAGTATGACTAAAGGGGCATGAGACATCAGAAGACTTCTCAGAACTGGATCGATCATTTTACAACTGCCCGGATCCATAATGTTCATACTCCTCCTGTTGCCTATGTTCCGTTTTGTTTTGGCTGTTGGTGTTGTGGGGTAAAGAGTGTCTCACATTTCAGCTCTGTTCTGGCCACACCCCGGTTTTCTGCTTTTCTTTTCTTCTTCTTTTTATTTAATGGACGGACGCCTCACTGGAAAAGGAAGACACATTACGTGAAATCCTCAAGATGATAAAAAAAAAATAGACTTTGTGTGTGAGGCGCACGAGGAGCGGTGCGATTGATCTCCCTCCGCTGTCGCCCTGCTGCATTCACTCGAACATGGAGGCCCAGACACTCTACATGTCGAAAACTGCAATAGCATCAGATTTGGCAATGCAGGAAAAGTCCTGGCACCTGGTATATGCCGACAGTTAGTGGCTTCTCCATGTGTTGGCACACGCACACTCACACAAGCGGGCACGCGCGCGCGCACGCACACACACGAACACGAACAGAGCTATCGGGCAAATATGGAGTGATCTGGCAAAGAGAGCAACACGTACATTCCTCAGTGTGTATCGCAGTAACAGCTCTATGACGTTTGTACAATCCTCAGTACAGTACGTCTGTTTCAGAGTCTTAACCGTTTAATGGTCAGGCTCTGTGCTACACTGAGACAGAACGAGCAAAATAAAGAGGGTTCTAGAAATGTACGTTTCTCTGCATTGTTAGTCAGTTACAGTGTAGCAAAGGATCTTTCTGAATTCTTTTTCTGCAGAAATCTTTGGAGGTCACAAAAAAAGTCTAATTATGGGCATCTGTCCCGTCTGCCAGAGGAGCAGAAATTCAGTGGAAGATACAAATGCATAAATGAAGGCAGCCTTCTGAAGGGCAAATGAAACAAACAAACAAACGTGGCCTCAGACATGAAACGAGAGGCCTGACAGACAACAGCAATCAAACGTAACAGCCGCTGTCTCGTGATTGGCAGACGGCGGTCGCGTCTTGCTCTGCCATCCCTTGGCCCGGGTTCAGGTTGTCTCGTCTGCGGCACTGTGCGGTCGCCCGGCGCAAAGCCACAGAGCGCCGAGACCTTTCACAAAGTTGAAAAAAAAAGAAAAGCAAGCAGGCCGCCTTCAAGGACGCGGGTGGCTGCACTAGCTCGGCGGCGAGCTAGTGCTCAGAGTGACCGTGTTAATGTGGCAAACGGGTGTCAGAGTCATCTGGGGTAAAATGCACAGGGAGTGCGCGCGCGTGCCTGTGCGCAGTGAGCCGAAGGCCACCTGGTGTATGGAGTTTTTTGCCGGGCACAGTGGCCTACTAAGGATAAATGTGCTGGTGAGGACCAGGTCATTGGCATGACGTAGCAGTCTAGACAGAGAATAACCCCTGATAATAACCCCCGAGAATAACCCCTGAGAATAAGGCTTGATAATAACCCCCGAGAATAACCCCCGATAATAACCCCCGAGAATAACCCCTGCTCTGGCTTAACGCTCGACCACCCAGTGACAGCAAGGTGGTTCTGAAGAACCCACAACCTGCTTCAGGTTCCCTCTGGGGTTGCACTGGGGCTGTAGAGGTTAGTTCTTTAGAAGGGTTTTAGAAGCTTGTGTATGATCTTTGAGTCTGACAGAGCACCTTCCATCCTACCCCCTTCAGCTTATGAATGTAGGTTAGGCCATTCAATATTAAAGAATTATATAATAGGCCCAGACTCTGCAGTCTGGATACACACACACACACGCCAAATGCACATCCTCACCCTGAGTGTTCATACATGAACAAACACACATACACACATATACACATTTATACACAAACACAGGAACAAGACGCACATCCTTACACACACATATTCATACACACACACACATTCATACACAAATACACAAACTCGACGCACATCCACTCTGAATGCTAATGCAAAAATATACACACTCACACACACTCCAGATGAACATCCTCACTCTGAATGCTCATACAAAAACATGTATGCATGTACACACACACACACACTCCAGATGCACATCCTAACTGACTACTCAGGAAAAAACTCACTCATTCACAAAGACTCACCCATTCACACACACACAAACACACCCACATCCATACACACACACACACACACACACACACACACACACACACACACTGTGAATGCTCTTATATTTTCACATACTCAAGAAGCTCAAACAAACTGACTGCTTATTCACAAACACAGATATGCACACATATAAGTCTACCTATACAGATATATTTACATGCACACACACATCAGTAGTGAGATCTTTGTTTAATGAAGCAAACACAGCCCACTGTTAGGCTGGACTGGAAGAAGCATGAATCTTGTGTGTGTGTGGGGGGGTACTTTTGCATAGCACTATGTTTACCATGGCACTGCAGCAGATTCAGGACTCTTATTTGAACCTGTGTTATTGAGTTTGTGTAAGGGTTGCAGATAAAACATGGTTAATGAGATTTTGTGGCAGAACATTGTCCTTGCTTTTATACTTGTGTTTATATGTGTGTCTACGAGACAGTGGAAGAGAGAATATGTAAAACTGGATGTTTGAGGCTAAATATCTGTACTTCCTTCCACATGCAATGGTATGTTTACAGAAAATCTTTTCCAAAGGCTTTTTTTTATGACTGTATGCCTTACCTTGAGAGCATTGATGTATAACAATAAGAGGCTTCATTTACATTTTTAATTTTAATTTTCTTTGGTCATATGCATGTTCATGTTTTGCACTCATGCAATGAAGGGGTTTGGTTTTTTTTGTTTTTTGTTTTTTTACTTATAGTGGAATTTTCAATCAGACATGGTTCAACAGACCCAAATGGGAACAAGTCTGAGACACATTCTTATCTGGCTCTTAAAAGGCCGGCTCTCCTCATACCGTGTGCGCCGGCGAGCCCTGGCAGTTGTGTGGGTTTCGTTCTTGCTCGTATGGAGAGGCTCTGCTAAAGCCTCGCCGCTGCTCGTCTGGGAGTGGCCGGCACAGCTGAGGAGCAGGGGCTCGCCTCTCACGTGCTGCATGCAAACATGGCCGACCTGCTGCTGCAGTCTCCACACCAGGCTGTTTCGTTACCCTTCACAAACCACAATGAGATAAGACACCCTTTGTGTGTGTGTGTGTGTGTGTGTGTGGGTGTGTGTGTGGTAGTCTGCGAGTCCGGAAGATGGCCGCCCGTCTGTGGTGAGCCAGGCTGGCTGCAGGTTTTCTCCACAAACACACCTGGCCAAGGGAGTGTATGATTTCTCTCTGGCCTGAGCGGGGCCCATAATCAACTGTGGTGTGTGTCCACTCTTCTCCGTGCTGCAACACACACACACGCACGCACGCACGCACACACACACACACACACACACACACACGTACGCTCGCACGCTCACAAACTCACACTTGCACACACAGCCATGTCCATATATGTGGGGAGAGTTCAGTTCTCACTCCAGAACGTGACACTTCACGCTGTTACTGTGCAACTGTGCCACTTTGAGCGGTTAAAGTTTGGACAGAGAAGCCCGGGGGAGGCTCCCAGGGGGAGGTGGGTGTGGGGGAGGTGGGGTTTAAAGTGAGGGGTGGGCGGGGTGGGGTCTTTGGTGTTCTTTTCTTCCTCATATGAGAGTGGTGAGAGTGGCCAGTGGTGCATGAAGGAAAGATTAGATGTTTTGGAGGTGTTTGTGTGTGACTGAAGGGCAGGGGCAGCATCGAAGGTTTCAGCGCTCTCCTGCTTCATACTTCCTTCTGTGCCCTCCCGTGTAGTTGTTTATTTTTACTTTGCCTGTTGATAATTTAGCATCTCATTGCCACTTTTTGTTCACGAACCTCCACACCCAGTTGTATTTTCACAAAAAAGGGGGGAAAATGCAGTTAAATTGGGATGGTGTGAATGTGAAAGCAGATGCAGGTGTGTAATAAGGGCCCTCTGCTCACTTTCTCGCTCTTTCTCTTTCTCTCTCTCTTCCTCCCCATCCCTCCCGGTGCATGCTTGCCTTGGCAGGGCCTTGGTGAAGACTGTGTGAGGTTGGATTGCGGCCGGGAGAGATGAAGTGAGTGCCCTCAGACTGGCCTCTCTCCTCTGCGTTTGCCAGCACCAGCAACCTGTAGCATCCCGCCCCTGTGCCTCGGCCACGCCCACCAGCCACGCCCACCCACCCACACACACGCCCACCACACACAAGACTACCCCACCGAGCGCCATCAGACTGTACGTATGCCTCTGCGTCAGACACACACACGGTGTCTATGTGTATGTATGTGATATTTAAGAAAACACTTGTCCCAACCATGGAACTCTTAGTCTATAGTTATACTTTATGTCTTGTTTATCCGAAACACACTTGAGCAGAATGGCATCAGACCGTACCAACACTATCTATTGAATACACACACAAACACACTTACTCACACACTCTTTATTCCTCTTTATAACTCATACTCAAAATCCCATATAATACAAGTCAAACTATATACACCTAGCCCTACCTGGTTTCTTTCTCTCTCTCTCTTACACACACACACACACACACACACACACACACACACAGTCAATGGGCATGTAGAAACCACTATATTGAATGCATGCTTCTGGACACACATATACAACCACCACCACCCCACCCCCCACGCACACACACAGAGAGATCACTTGAACCGATCTACAAACATCGTCTCTCACTCACTGTGTAGAAAGAAGTACTTCAGCTTGCATTACCAAATACAATGTCTGCTATTCTTACACACTACAGTATACAGTGTCTGCTAGTGCATTCAGGAATTCAAACATACACCTTCATAAAACCCATTTTATGAAAACCGCACTCAAGCTTTTGTGTCTACATACGTCTCACACCCAAATATTATCTTTTATTGAGCTCAAATATTTCCTTGAAATGTATGAATAACAGTTTTGTGCCTGCAAACATTTACAGATTGTCTAAATGGCCTATTCTGCTAGTTAAACAAGATATCCATGGAATGGAAGAGAAATACACATTCTTCAATGAAACAGGACAATTAATAGCAAGTATTTAGAGACGCACACACATGCAACACGGTTTGGTCTTTGACGGATCTACACACATACATGTGCACACACACGCACACGCGCACACACACACACACACACACACACACACACTCGAGCTTACTTTCACTGTCTTTGTTTCATCAGCAACCTTCGAAGTTTAAGAACATTTCCACAGACAGACACCACGACTGTCACTCTTCCTTCTCCAAGCCCACACAGTTCAGATTCTATTGTTTGCCATTGTATGTGAGTCATGGGATTAAAGTATTGAAAATTGACTATAATCAGATGTTTCAGTGAGCCAGTGTTTGCCTGCAGAGGCTTGTTTTTATAACCTTATAGCACATCACTTACATTTAGCATTTAACTTCTTTCTAACAGACTACGCTGCTAATTTGACATTTTCAGTTTGATAATTATGTGCAATGCGCGCAGTATTTCAGATCCGCGGTACTGTTCAAACACGACAATGACAGTTTGAAACAACAGAAGGTGTTGGAGAGCTGAAGGGAGTCTAAAAACGAGGGAAATATTCATGGGCTTGATGAATGTGACGCCTTTCTTTAAGAAACTGAGTGGGCACGAGAGCGGGAGAAAGAGGGAAAAGACGAGGAGCGAACTGAGCTGCTTTCAGGTGCCACGAGCGCGCGCGTACGTGCGCACACAGGTGCAGTCGGATGAGTTTTCAGAGAGAGAACAAGAATTGATGTCACCACTGTCTACAATTAATATACATTTTTAAACATGGTCATGTCCTCTCCGGAAGTCCCTTAAAACTGTTTCATAGCCATGCTATTATGGAACATGAAGCACCACGTCAAAAGTAGACATTTTGGGCCGTGTCTGCGGTAGTGTTTGTTTGGACGACAGATTTTCTCATACAGTCTCCAACGTATCCACGTTAGATCTGGCCTCAGAAGGATTCTGAAAATAACCCAGAAAAGAGATTTTCATGATAGAAACATAGCCTGATGATTTATTTCTGGTTTTAATTCATTTCTGATGTAGAAACACATGCGTCTTGCACAAACAACCATAAAGTAAACTAGGTATGAGTTAGTGTAGCTCAAGAGTGCCCCCTGTCTGTGGAAAGTCAGTGCTTTTTTTATGTTCCACTTTGCCTAAATGGTGTATTTAGGGTATAAAACTGAAAATGTTTTAAGCTGTTTCTCAGGAATTATTTAGTGCAAGGCAGCTGGTTTGAAATAAATATCAAAAATGGCATTGAGTGCTCAGTGAATTTGTGGGCTATCCTAACCATTAACAGTTAAAGGAATTCCTTTAACAAATTTAATTCCTGTTTCTTTCTTTAATGGCAACTGTACCATTTGACATGTAACCTGTTTGTGAACAGGACAATTAACTGTTTTGACCATAGAGGCAGACATTTGAAGGGCAGACTTTCATATCTGTCCTTTAACCCCTGTTGTTGGTGGTCTGTCTGTCAGAGGAGAGTGTAAGAAGTCATTTAGCCATTGGCTCAGTTCCACCACCTTGGCCGAGCTGTGAGCAGTCTGTTTCATGAAAAGTACCTCCATGTTTGACGCAGCCGAGAGACCCCATCTGCACAGATCTTCTCACATAATACAGCCTGTGGTCTGAGCAGTGCTAGCGCACAAATTGTTTTTTAATTGCCCACTTTATAAAAGCGTCCAGTGCTACAAGTGTGGACCTGTTGCCTCCTTGTCCAGGAGGGAGTGGCACCACTCCACAGAGGAGCTAGCCTCTTCGGCCTCTGGTACTGAGCCACTCGATTGGGCTCGCACTAAGGAGTTCTCACGGTAATCGCGAATGTCCTTGACCACTCCTGCATGGCAGAAGCCTGCCTCAAGCCCCCGAAGGCTTCTTTTGCCATATGCCTCTCCATTTTGGAGGAAAACATTCCCAGCCTTTTGACAGAATCTTGTGTGTTAGTATCTGTGAGTGAGTGCCTGGCTATGCGACTGTAACTGGCATGGTTATCTCTGTGCACTCTTCATGATCTGAGGTGGGAATAGTTTCAGTGTGGAATCACATGTGTATTTTGTAATTTTCCATTTGTAATAGGAATTCTGTTCTCTCTTTCTCCTTATAACTATATTTCAGATATACGTAAGGCCATAAATTTGATCATTCAAGTTCAGTATTATCTTAAGACACTGTTAGTTCTAGAGTTCCTCAAAAACAGACTGAATCAGGATTCTAGGTATTTTCATGGAGGTAAAAGCATTACCGTAAAAACCAAACGTATTTATGGGAACCGACTTAGAACATAAACTGTAGTGATGAGTCCCTCCCAGAGGACTGGAATTTGGAAGTGTTTTTAAAAGTTCTCATGCTGGAACCCTGCTACGATGTTTTCTTTTTGTTTGGACAGGCAGCAGAATGGGAACATCACGGAAGATGATTAGAGTCTTGCTTTTTTTTCCTATTTCTTTTCCAATTAATCTTTTTTTTTGTATGTGAATCAAATCTGTCTCAAGCGTTGTAAAAATCGTTCCTGTTGGGACATGTTCTCTGAATAAATTTCACAACAGCCTTCTACTATTGTGGACTCATTTTCTCCTAATTGTATGTGGAGTCTAAAGTCACTATGGGATATTCTAGGCAGTACAGACAGCAGCAGTCAGGATCTTGAAAGTTTAAGCTAAGACCTATGTATCCTCTGCATCTGCCAGTGTTCACTACATATGCTATTGTACATATTTAGGATGCTGACATATTTTATGGTGCACATGTGTCTTTATCAGGTGCACATGTGACTTCATTTGTTTTGTGATAGCTTGGCAGTGGAGACTGAACTGGTTACTTCTCTCTCATGCATGAAAATTCTGTGCATAAATAAACGTGATGGAACCTCTGATCCCAGGCTAAGATTGGAAGTTTTTGTTTGACACATCCTGTTGCAGCAACCTGAAATTCCCTCCAAGAGTCGGCCAGGTGAAGGGAAGAAGGCTTACCAGTGCAGTGCTTTTGGAAGTTTAGCTATTTTGTGTAAGACTTGCATAGTGCTTGAATACTAAACAGGAGACAATTTTGAAGCTAAAATATATTCAAATCTGAACCATTCCTTATTCATTTATGTTTTCATTGTGTGTGTGTGTGTGTGTGTGTGTGTGCACGTGTGTGTGTGTGTGTGTGCGCTCGGGTGCACATGCCACTTCATTTGCATTTCAGGTGACATCAGTTGCAAGGGGATGACCGAGCGCATTCATAACATCAACCTTCACAATTTCAGCAACTCTGTACTTGAGACCCTCAATGATCAGCGAAACCGCGGGCACTTCTGTGACGTGACTGTTCGGATCCATGGCAGCATGCTGCGTGCGCACCGGTGCGTGCTGGCCGCAGGCAGCCCCTTCTTCCAGGACAAGCTCCTCCTGGGCTACAGCGACATCGAGATCCCGTCTGTGGTGTCCGTGCAGTCCGTCCAGAAGCTGATCGACTTCATGTACAGCGGCGTGCTGCGTGTCTCGCAGTCGGAGGCACTGCAGATCCTCACGGCCGCCAGCATCCTGCAGATCAAGACCGTCATCGACGAGTGCACGCGCATCGTCTCGCAGAACGTGGGCATGGCCGCACCCGGTGCCTTCGCCGTGGGCCCGGGCGACTCGGCGCAGGGTACGCCACGGGGCACGCCCGAGTCAGGCACTTCGGGCCCCAGCAGCGACGCTGAGTCAGGCTACATGCAGGCGACGTCGCAGCAGGGCCTGGAGCGCGTCTACTCCTCGCTGTACGCCGGCTGCACCGCCCTGGGCCTGCAGAACGGCACGCGGGGGGAGCGGACGCAGCACTATGGCACCGGGGGAGGGGGTGCAGCCACAGTGGCCACGGCGGGCGGCGGTTACGACACAGCCCTGCCCCTGCAGCAGAAGGAGCCGGGACAGGAGCCGGCCTGGATCGCCCGCATCCACGAGCGGCAGCAGCAGGTGGAGCGTTTCCTGGCCGCGTCAGAGAGCACGCACTGCCGCAAGCAGCCGCGGCCCGTGCGGCTGCACACGGGTGATGTGCACATCAAGCAGGAGCAGGGTGACGACTACAGCTGCTATGGCCTGGAAGATTGCCGCGAGGACGGCGACCCGCCTGAGGGTGGTGATGGCGAGCCCAAAGGCGAGAGCTTCGACTCGGGCGTGAGCTCCTCCATCGGTACCGAGGTTGACCCCGTGGAGCAGCAGTTCCTGTCCAGCTTTGGCCGGGAGGTCGGCGGAGGCCAGGGCGAAGCTGGCACGCCCGTTCACATCGAGGTTACCGACTCATCCCCCGAGCAGACCCAGGAGGCCGGAGATGACAGCAGTGGGCCACCACAGGGCGGGGGAGGAGACGTGGCCATGCACCAGCCGCCACTCAACTCGTCCGGGCCACAGTCCGTGCCCAGCGGGCAGCTGTACATCCGGCCGGGTGAGACTCTCGCCAGCAACCTGCGCATGCCGCTCACACTGACCAGCAACACGCAGGTGATGGGCACTGCGGGCAACACCTACCTGCCCACGCTCTTCGCCACGCCATCGGCCAGCGAGAACAAGCCCTTCCTCTTCAGCCTGCCACAATCCATGGGGGGCCAGCAGCCACAGTTTGTGGCTGTGCCCCCCCACGGCCTGCCGCCCTTCCCCGGCGGCCTGGCCGGGGTAACCCCGGCAGGTGCCCAGCAGCAGGCTGCCTCTGGTGTGGCCCAGCAGGGCGAGAAGAAGCCCTATGCCTGCACTCTCTGCTGTAAAACCTTCACTGCCAAACAGAACTACGTCAAACACATGTTCGTGCACACAGGTAAGCAGCCGGACATGTCCCCACATTCCTCCTCTCACTCCCCGCCTTCCTTTCCTCCCATCTGGCTTTTTGTTTTTGTTACAGCAAATGTAGGTGGTCCTAGAATCAAAGTGAATTGAACTTTGTTGCCTGTTAAGAGTCATCGGTGCTAGGGACAGTTAAGATCAGAGACCGTTGTCTGTTGTCGTGAGCACATGGCCGTGTCTCTGCCCACCTTCCTGCTGGCAGTAAGATGGTACGTTTGCTCGTGGTGTTTCCCGTCTCGGGAGACGCAAGCTTTCAGCTGGCCCCCGTCCTGCACCCCTGGCGTGCCTTTGTCTTTGAAAGCAGGCTTTGGCAAAAGTCACTACGGAAACCCATTTAAAAATAAGAAATGAACAAAATCGCAAACCTTCCTCTGCTCGTGGTGACAGCAGCAAACAGAGGTGGCAAAGCCGTCATGCTGGAATGGCGATGTGTACGTTGAGTTGCACTTGTGCTGTGGATTGTGCTGGCTAGTTGAGCACGGAAAGGAACCAGATGGTAATCATTGACAGATCTGGGTGGTTTTTCCTGTATGTGCAGTGTGTTGCAACGTCCACATCTGAATAGGCCCGGGAAATGATAAAGAAATTCCAAATAGTATTGTTTCTCGGAGCTTTTGCTTTTGATAAATGGCTACTTTGTCAAAAAAAGTAAAATACAGGAAAGTGTAATAGTGCTTTTGGTGCCTTTGAAACCCAGTTACTGACAAGATGCTGAATAATCAAAAATTAAATATTTAATTTTAAAAAGGAAAGAACTTGAAGTGCCCACCCACAAACACGCACACATTCACACACTATTATTATTTTGATGTATGTTTATGGGTGGTTCCCATTTACGTACGCTGTATTTTATTCTACTAGAACCTAACCCTAGGTTGCTTTGCTGCTTTCAAATTAAAGCTTTGGAATTTAAAAAACATCCTCAGCTTTAACTCCTGCAGACATCAAAATATCCCCACTACAACAGACTTTTCATGTTTTCTCTTATTGTGGAGAGCAAAGCAAGCACACACACACACACACACACACACACACACACACACACACACGAAGATAGTCTCCCTCATCATATAGTGAATGATATGGCAGCAGCCCTAACACAAGCTCTAAAGATGCAAAAACCCCAGTGTGAAAAGAGTTCCTCTGGACTCCCACCTGAAGTCACCTTGGGTCATTTGCTTCCTATGACCATCTCCCAAATACAGAAGTGCTCAGCCGTTGATACCTCAATACATAGAGCAGAATCGTGTAATAATTAGCACATATCAGCAGCCTCTTAACCATAATTACCAGACATTCACCAACTGCAGCTGCCTTCTTGCAGGGTTAGATCAGTCTGATTAACAGATATGGAGGCATCTGCAGTGCCTAACATGATAATGAAAGTAGATACTGTGCTTGGACTTCTAACAGTCCAGCCTCTAATTGTCCTGCAGGATCTACTAGCCCAAGCCCTAAAAGTCCTGCAGGACCCCCTTTCTTCTGTCTGCTCTGACTCCTAGCTCAGCCCCTAACACTCCTGCAGGACCTCCTCTCTGCTGTCTGCTCTGACTCCTAGCTCAGCCCCTAACACTTCTGCAGGACCTCCTCTCTGCTGTCTGCTCTGACTTCTAGCTCAGCCCCTAACGCTCCTGCAGGACCTCCTCTCTGCTGTCTGCTCTGACTCCTGGTCCTAACTGTATTTCATCCTCGGTACACAAGTAATATACCCAGTCTGTGATTTACCTCATATATCCAGTATATTTGGTGCTAATTAAGTCTTTTTGAAGTCCGCAACAATACGGTTTAGCTTCGTTCCGTTATGAGCTCTGCCGGTGTTGACCTCATTTTCTGCTCATTTTTATTGGCACTGGGTAGAATGTGTGTTTGCCTTAGGTTACTGTGCCAAAGCGCATCCTTAGAGTGTGTCCAATGCTGTGGAATGCTATTTTTCTTTGTTATTATTATAGAACATGGTTGTTGGACTTTGACCTCTGGTTAGTCATGAAGTGTGTGGCTATAGTTATACTCCAGCAGAGCACGAGTGATGTTTTAAAAGAACAATAGCAGCACAAGAGTCGGCGGACAGCGGACGTAGCATCAGAGTCAGCCTTCATGCTAAGAAACTTCCATGTGCTCCAGACATATTGGGAAATAGACAGAGTTTATGTGAGATTAAAGTCCTTAACACCTGCCACTGCTCTGGAGATCAAACGCTTCTGATTGAGCGAAAGTGCATAATAATGAGTGTTTTGTGGACCTGAACCACTGGAAGGCCTGCGTTACCTTAACAAGGGGATAATAAGGCTCTCTAATTAACTTTGAATATTAATATGACCTTTCTCAACGAAGCTTTGAAGAAATGCCATGTTACCAGTCATACCAGATGTTTTTTCTACACCAGAAAAATAAGATGTGTTCCTAATTTAAATGCAATTCGCTTTTACGTGTATGGCAAAAAAGCTATAATAGACCTTGTCACAAAGCAGCTTTTCTGAAAAAAAAAGGTCGTTAAACAAGTGTACTATGTGCTTGGTGACATGATGAAACTGGAAACCTGCTCCGAGTTTGTCAGATGAATTTGTCATAAATCTGAATGTATGCCGCTGAGCAGCCGTCTCTCAAAAGCGTCTCTGGCTGTGTTCATGCAGGTGAGAAGCCACACCAGTGCAGTATCTGCTGGCGGTCGTTCTCTCTGAAGGATTACCTGATCAAACACATGGTGACCCACACGGGCGTGCGCGCCTACCAGTGCAGCATCTGCAACAAGCGCTTCACACAGAAGAGCTCGCTCAACGTCCACATGCGGCTACACCGCGGAGAGAAGTCCTACGAGTGCTACATCTGCAAGAAGAAGTTCTCCCACAAAACCCTGCTGGAGCGTCACATGGCCCTCCACAGCACGGCGCCTGGGGTCGCAGGCGGAGCTAGCACCGGTGGCCCCACCTCCATCCCTGTACCGATGGCCGTTCCCGAGCCCGGGGCAGGAGTGGTGGCGCTGGCCATGCCAGTGGGAGGGGGTGGAGCCGGAGGTGGAGTTGGAGGCACGGGAGTGGGCGTGGCTGCGGAGGCGAGCTGCCAGGAAGGGACCACCTACATGTGCTCCGTGTGCCCTGTGAAGTTCGACCAAATCGAACACTTCAACGACCACATGCGCAAGCACGTCTCTGACGGATAAGTACAAATCGAAAAAAAAACTTCTTTTAAACAAAAAGAATGAAAAGAAAATGGCACTAGATTTTTTCCCTTATATTGGGGCATGAAGAGTAATGAGTATAGACACTGGCACATTAAGTTTCCCAGAAAAAAAGGTGTTTTTCATTTTGTTTTGGGTTTGGTTTTGTTTTGTTTTGGTTTGGTTTTTTTTTTTTTTTTTGGAGGGTTTTCTTTTTTTGGCGTTGTTATTCTTAAAGAATAAAAAAAAGATGGTGGCCTTAAGGCCATGTAGTTGGATAATGATCCACTGGTTGGATCCATACTACTGGCCTCTAAATGTATGATTTTTCTCAAATACTGATTTATGTGTTGAACACTACCAAAAGGCCTGCGAAAGATCACACACACACACACACACACACACACACACACACACACACACACACACACACATACATACACACACATATCCATACAGAAGCGCAGACTACTTTTACACTTACATACAATAGAGTTATTCGTATGTGTGTGTATATATGGCTGTGCTTGTGCGTATGCATGTCTGAGTGAGTGAGAAATTGTGTGTGTGTGTGTGTGTGTGTATGTGTGTGTGTGTGTGTGTGTGTGTGTGTGTGTGTGTGTGTGTGTGTGTGTGTGTGTGCGCGCACGCACAAAGATAAACATTGCCGTGAAATTTTTAAACTAGTAGATGTTTTCCCATGTAGACCGTATTGGACCCCATAGGTGTCCAAGCTTACTGTGGTATACCTTTTTAAAAAAGACAAAAATTAGCATCTGGTTTGGGCTCTAGATTCATTCTAAAGTAATGATGGTCACAAGTTTGCCTTTTAATGTAAGATAAGAAAAGGAGAGTTGTTCAATCTGACACTGGCTTTTATTTATTATTATGGTTTTGAGGGAAAATGATGCAGCTGTTATCAAGGTACAAGTCAACTTCAATAATTGTACTGATATGTAACTTCCTGTGAGTGAGGTGAAGAAAGAAAATTATGCTTATGACATTTTCTTTTTTTCCCACAATTATTTTTGATGGCTCAAGTAAAGTTTACAAAATAAGGGTTTGTTTATAAATGACAGTATTCGAGCAAAAACGTTAAATGCCGTTAAGAATTTTCTGATTTGCTTTGCATACACTGCCAGTAAGAAGACTGTTATTTGACCTCTTCCACTTCAGATACAAAATGTGAGATAACAAAAAACAAAAACTACCACCACCAACAAAAGAGGGTTATTTTTATTTTGGCTTCAAATGATTCAGCAATTTCAATTGCTCCATGATTCTATTTTTTAAAAAAAGAAATCACACACGCGGATTTTACATTTTCAGTGAAACGGCAGGCTTCAGTATGTAAATGGCCCACAGTCTCCAGCTCTAGCCACCCTTGCTTCACACTCACTGTTATCAGGTCTACAATTCCAGTTGTGTTTCTGTGACGGTCCCTACAACTCTGAACACAGCAACCATCCAGCTAGCTGAGGCCACTTGTGACAGCTATTAGCTGGCTTAGACGGCGAGCCATTTGGAGAACTGGACAGAAATAACCCTCGAAAAGGCCTAAAAAAAAAAATTTTTTTAAATAAACCAGAGCCTCTGTGTTTCCTGTTGGCGACATCTAAGGTGACTCAGCTGTTTGGGCGGGTGGGGTGAATAAAATGCACTACTTCTGATCTTTAAGCCCCACCTAGTGGCTCAAACAGCCTACCATGTGCTTTCGCCTGACAGGAATCACAGACGGCATGGAAAAGACAGGAGAACTGAGACACAGGGCAAAATGAACAACTCCTTACTGAACCACAGCAAAGTAAACCTGGTCAATTTCGTTCCCTTCTGATATGCCACAGCTTAACAAGATAGACTCTTCAGACAATAAAGACACATTCCCGATTTCATGGATAATTAGACATTGTGTGTGCTGAGTAGATTTTTTGGAAGTGAGATGAGAGAGGTTGTAATTAAAGTGTCGTGTCACTCTAAAGCTCTGTGCTGGTATTTGGCTTTGTTGTACACGTATTGTTCCAGACTTATCCGCCTGCAACTGCAATTCTGGGGATTTTTGCTCACTCCTTAAAGTAGATACACCGTTTTCTGTAGTTAGGATGGTGAAAAAAAAGCAATCATAATTAGTTTGACTTATTTTCCTTTTTTTGGAATTTAATCCAAAAATAATAAGTTGTAGATTACAAAAAAGTGCTACTTTGCACACTTACTTCAAATGCCTGTGCTTAATATTAAATTGTTTTACTTAAGAAATGAAATTCTATTATTTTCTTTTTCTTTCATTGGTTTTAAAGGAAATATCTTTCTTAAAAGCTTGATAAGAGGACTGCATTGTTTTCTTGCATATATGTTGCACTGCATAAACCAATAAGTGCACTACTGTTCCCAGAGAGGTCCTAGTTTTTAGAGAAAAAAGATTCATTTTTTATCTCATGTTTGGTTCTAGAGTTCACTTGTGTTTCGAGTAACTGTTTCTTTCTTATGATAAGATGATTAAATGTTTCTTAGCTTTTGTTATTATTGCTTGCTAATGTATTTACTTGTGCTGTGTTTGTGCAAGCATTGGTTTTGTTTGTTTGCTTGTTTTTTCCTATTTAAATCTGAACCATTGTGTGAGCTTGTGCCCTGGTTTTGCCATTTAATATGTTCTTTTCACCACTTAGTCCCCCCACCAGCATTGCATACTTTGAGACAGATTCTCAATTTTCTTCCCGTTCCTTAAGCAAATCATACCAAACTAAAAACAAACAAAAAGTTCAAAAACAACAAAAAAATATGAGTTTTCTAGTGTATGCTAGTGTACGAGTGTGCTCGAACATAATGATAGTGTGTTTTAGAAAACTATGGTTCCCACAGAAGGGTGGTTGTGTGCAGCTTTTCTTTGTGATTGTGCATCTGTGTAGGTGTGTGTGTGTGTGTGTGTGTGTGTGTGTGTGTGTGTGTGTGTGTGTGTGTGCGTGCGTGCGCGTGTGTGTGTTTGTTGGCGCAAAACCCTGTGGGCGTGTCCCCGTCATGCGGTTAGTGACGCCTGAACTGCAGGGCTTCCCTTGCAATATGCAGTGCAGGTACCTTGAGGTGGAGGAGTTGCAGCTGAAGATGCATGTTTGCTTGTTTTTTGTTTGTTTGTTTCACTCACTCGCGAGTGCATTCGTGACACACAACAATGGCAATTTTCAAAAGAACAATCACAGCAAAAAAAAAGAGTGGAGAAAATATGAAGCATTGCTCCACCTGCCGACACCACCCACCCCTGACAAAAAAGAGCTTGAACTTAAATTACCTTTGTGGTTCGGTTAGCTCAAATTTTAACTTGATCTGCCCCAGTAATGTCTTAATGCTGTAGAAGTATGTGATTGTAGTATTGCTGGTAAAGTTCTCTGCTCTGGAGTCTGCCTCTGTACTTTTTGTATATAGGGGTTTGGTCAAATGAGGCCAAACAGAAACCAGTGTTTGTTAATGGGGAAATGCTTGTCCACGGTCCCCCCCCCGGTGTAAGTGTCAGCGGCCGGGGTCAGACAGCCATGTTCGTCTGCTGCTATGGTGCATGTGCTTTGGGTGGTTTGGTTTCTGGAACCTCGCCTTGGTTTCCTAACGGATTATCTCTAGGTCCTGAGATCCAGGGGCCCTCCGTTCGAGGGTGGCTGCACATGGCACTGAGCCTCAAACCTGTGATGCAGAAGGCATTTCTGCTTCACGAGCACCCCGTGTGTGGGGCTCAGCCCTGAGGTGCTTGGCCGTTGACCTCAGCTGGCTGCTGCCGTTAAGTCTGCCGTGTTTGGGGGGGGGGGGGGGGGGGGGGGCTTTGCAAGTGCAGCAGTTCCTCTCAGGCAGTCTCTGTCCTTCAGTAAGCAACTACATATTTGCTTATTCTGTACTGCAGCATGCAAAAAAAAAAAGAAAAAGAAAACAGAAATAAGCTCAGTTACCTTGAAGAAGTCAAAACCAAATGTTCATCAAATCAGCAACGTAATCCGTTTGCAAATGCATTAAAAAATGTTAAAATGCAGAGCATGTATTACACCAAATCACAGCATAATTTTTTTTTTTTTGAATAATCAAATGCTATCTAACCGCAGGACATACAAGCCTAGAGAAGCAGAAACTGGGAGGGCCAGGATAGAGGAAAGGGGCAGATTCATCTTGTATTAATACTTTAAACAAGCACTATGGTAGTGAGCAGTTAAATCAATATTGCTTCCAAATGAATTATTAGATGAGGTACACTGTTTAAAACAACATCAACAAAACACATTATATTGGCCATCGTGTCTGTGTCCTTAAAAACAGCCTTAATGATGTTTAAATAACACAACCAAATGCACTATTGACTGTAAAGGTGCTTATCCAATGATGTTTTGCTCTCACAAAACGTTTCATACTGTGGCAGAGACAATGAGTGTGTGTGTGAGGGAGAGAGAAAGACCAATACAATGCAATCAAGTGTTGGACCTTTGTCTTATAAAAAGCAACAGATGTCATGCTGTCATTCTCTGCCTGTTTTTCACTCACTCATACTCACACACACACACCTCATGATTTAAACAACAAAAGTGAACTGCTTTGTATTTTCAGCACCAGTACAAAGGTAGTGCTCAGTACTCTTGCTTAACTCATTACAATTTTACTATAGATCTATGCGTTTTTAAAAGTGAGAACATAGTCTCTACCGCTGAACCTAGTGTCAGGTCTCACAGAAAGCACTGTCTCATATTTACCATTTGTGTTGAGGTGTTCCGATTGGCCTAAAACTCCAAAATCAGTGCCATTCTATGTTTGTTCATGTGTAATAAAGAAAGAAAAACATTTAAAAGAGAAAATCTTTTTCACCTATTCTTCAGCCAAAATTGTGTAGCTGTTCATTTCTACAAGCTAATGTCAGCACAGGTTTAGGGCACAGTTCAGATGCTTAACATGCAGTCAGTTCATTATTACGTCTGTATTGGTTGCCCATCTCATGGGTCACTAGAAAAATCACGCTGGACATCTGGACACTTCAGCAAGTAGTACAGCAAGGAGACACTTTTTTTCACTATTCATATTATGTACTTGCAACAGTAGTGAGGAATTAGTTTTTAATGTCATTTCTGGTTAAAGTTCTCTTTGGTGTACAGTATAAATGTAGGATTCTCTTTGCTGTAACAGTTAATTTTGTATGATCCTACCATATGTTTTCCTTCAGCCGCTTGTAATACAGTACGTTTCCGTTTCACAGTTTCCTAGCTGGTAGTTTTTTCGGCCACAGAAATGAGACATAGAAATACTCACCACCAATATCTGGCGGTATAAAAAGATGGCAAAGCAAAGTTTCTGTTTGCTTGGGGTTTTTTTTTGCTTATTGGGTAGATATAATTCAGATCTCTAGTGTTCCAGTTTTCTTGCGCAGTCAGAGGCGGCGGCATCTACAGTAAAATAGACACGAATGTTGATGCTCTCCCCTCCACAAAAGCGGTGCAATTCTGTAAAACTTCTGTATTTAATCTTCAGCAGTTTTTCTTTAAACAAAGGAACGATCTAGTCAACACGCTGGTCATAAAGCCGTTCCCAAAAAGAATAAACCTTCTCCTCCAAGCTTGGGACATGAACGCTGCACCTATAAGTGAAACACGCAACGCTGTACGTTGACTTTCTTCCTGCCCTTTCTGGAAGAATAGGTTTAATAACAAAGTGCCTCTTTGTATAGCTGCAAGCATGTCTCTCAAAAACATTAAGCTTTCATCCATCATGAACTCATACACCACTGGCTATGCTATAATAATAATAATAATAATAATAATAATAATAATAATAATAATAACTGTATAGTATTTAATCACTGGACAGAAACTAGTATCCTTACTTGCAAACAATCACTGCCTAAAATATTAATTACATGCATAAATTTACCGCCATCTGTCTGTGAGAGAAGTTGATGACTACCAGCAATAAACGCAGATCAATTTGAAGAAAAATAAAATAGAATACCCAGGCTCAAGGACCATAAGTAAGGGTGTGGTGTCTTTTAACCCCTGAAATCACCAAAATAAAGCCTCTTTTGTATTACCATAGTGTTGTATTAAGTCCAAAGTGCCCCTGAACCACCTACAAATAACATGAACATTTAAAAAAAAGCAGCTGTTTTGTAAATTTCCCTGTGATATTTTTACACTTGATTTAATTTCATGCCTACACTAGGGGCATGTTTTGTAAGTCACATGACCTTGTATTTAGAACATCTGCATTTAGATCACAATTTAAACCACAATTAGCTGTCTAAGGATTCTTTTTCCCTTCAGGGCACCGATAGTTGTCTTCTTGCGAGGACACGCGTTTCAACTCCCCGAGTGAATGTTGAGTGATGAGAACTAAAGATTTTGAGGAATCCATGTTGGAATACACATTACACACTGAACAGAATGTGAAGGATATTACTGGCAAGCTGTCATGGCATACTATCCTACAATTATATTTTAACTTTACAGGATACTGTAAAGGATTTTAGTGTTATAGCAGTACATGTACTTGGGTATTGTCGAAATGTAATTGATATCAACTAATTTTGTTTCAGAAGTGACAGATTCCATAGCTGTCCATTTGTATCAGAGCTCTTTGTTTAATTCTAATTTTATTTTCACACAAGACACTTTTTTGGTGTGTCTTTTTGCCTAAGAATTGTTTTCTTTTTCAATCAGAGTATTGGACAATATTATCGGTTGATAATATGATATTCTACTGCTTGTTTGATCAATTCCAAAGACGAATCACACTTTATTTATGACCACAAAGGTTTTTCTTTAGAGGCATTATGATACACATATTCTACAGTTTATACAGTATACAGATTATAACAGGAGAGATTTGTTAACATAGCTACAAAATTCTTTACAGATATATATAAAAGCTCAAATGCAGATACAGATTATACTTCACTTATCACTTAGCATTCGAAGCACGTTTCCAACTCAGAGCTGAATTCCGAATAATAGTGCAGAACTTCATAAATGCCATACAACTTTATGCCATATTAATACTCTCACACACACACACACACACACACCACACACCCCCCACACACATACATAACCCTCATAATCTACTCATATTTCAGTAAATTTGGCAGAAGATGGCCCTACATGCTGATGAGACCTTTCTTTTGTCTTTTGCCCCATTCAATATGGGCATTTGATTTCAAGAAAATTAGCCTCGGTCAGCAGCAGGGAGAACTTCTGCCATTTTGCTGAAGTGTTAAGTGGAGCGATTGTATTTGAGGGCTTGTAAATAGTTTGAGGCTGACAGATGGCTATCCTCGTGCTCGCTATGCTGGGAGTAGAGGTGCAGGCAAGCCTTCTGCCTCTCTCAGCCCCATGTGCGTTCCTCATCTCTCCCGCAGTTTTACCTAGAAAAAGAATGGACTTGTTCTCAGTACCCATTTCATGAAAACCCTTCTGCATGTTTACCTGATGCTTTTCTTTATTAAGCAATGATATTACAATCTATCGTTGTACCATCTGCTAACTAATCTGGATGAAGATTAGGTTGTTTTTTTTATTACAACAGTAAGAGTCATGTTTTTTTTGGCTGTTTACGTCAAACAATTTAATAAAAAAAAATAAGAATCGCATGGTTTCTTAGTGTCTGACCAGAAGCAGTAGCTTGGTTAACTTTGATGCCACTGATGGAACAAAACCACATTATTCAAATTCGGCGCAACAACCAGCTTTGCTCTCTATTATTCACAGCGTGAGTGCACAAGTGTGAGAACATGTATGAAAGTGGCATGACAATTGATACAACAGACATGAGCCAGGAAAAGCAGACTACAAAGAGATAATGCAAATGAGTGTCGGAGCATAACCATAGAAAATCCATAGAACATTTTTTTATTACACAAAGCCTCGGAATGGTGAATGATGGGTTGAGATGGTGCTCGTCAGGACTGATCTGAGACCAGTTTTGCAGTTTCTTCTTCAATAATTATGTCTATATTTCAGTAGAAACCTGTTCTACTCTTAAAATGAGTTTTTCTTTTTTTTCCTTTAACAGTTAAATAATCACAGGTAGAGGATGTACGTTGGGGCTAGCTTGTTAATAATAAGGTCAGCTTCCAGCTATCTGGCTAACAGTGCCCGTTAGACCTCTGGCTCCAGTATAACGCACACATGCACATCTGACTTTTTTGCTTTTGAAACAGCTTCGTTGTCGTGATGATGCGCACAATAACAGGACTGATCCATTATGTACACCATTTGTTGTCTCTGTGTTAATGGACGTGCGCTGGCCATTCACTGAGATGTGGCACTTCAATGTTGCTTAATGCTTCTAAATTGTAATAACAAGGAGAATATGGCATGGAATGCTAAGTTAATTAAGATGGTTATTTCAACTTTCAATCCCTACCAAAATATACTCCATATTAGAGATATTCATGTTGCATTAATTTCCTATAATTCATGTATTTAACTGACATTACATTACATTACAGTTACCAGTAAGAATATTTTAATACCATTCATTATTGTACATGTATTCTCCCATCTTTGTTCAGTAGTAGGATAAGTAATTTACTTTGAATCTTATAGGTATCAAACATCTGTAATCCCCCTCTACGTACCTCTGTTTGTAATTACGCCATGTAACTGATTGAAGTATTATTATTATTGTCATTGCGAACTGAATTGTCCTTGTGTCTCTTTAGGAGAGTTTAGGTTGTTATTTGGGCATCAGTATTGTAATGTATAGTAGCGTTGATTGAAACACGGCCATAGTGTTTTGAATACAGGGTGAGTTGTATTATTTCGAGTTTCAATATTTTAACTTGGCCTTGAAAAAGAAGAAGCACCACAAAAGATTGAATAAAACATGGTGATGGCGAAATATTAATCAAAATTCACATTCCCCCTTACAAATCCCAAGCATTCCTTACTTTTTCAATACAATTCTGATGATTCAACCCTAAGGTTTGGCTTCCTCTCGAAATGTTTATTTATTTATTTATTTAGGAATCTTCATTCGGTGACCATTATTAACAAAATAAGGATAAAGTCAGACAGAATCAGCACTGGTGAAATGTTTGAAATGTCGGAGTAAGCATTCCAGTAATCCAAAAATGTCAGTACTTTTTCTGCTTTTGTTAAAATGACTAATTATACAGAAAGTTGTATTTATTTTTTATTTTCAACTTCAATATAGCTTTCAGTATCCCAGTGATGTGCTGTTAGCTTCCTATTCTTGAAGAAAAATCATAGTGAAGCAAAAGCATATGCTAAAGTAACCTTCCCCCTTATTACTCTGGCATTAACCCGTTATTTCAGTCATTTAGGAATTCTGCCACTATCCCTCTAAATTCTAAATGCCTTTAGAAGGCATCTACATTTCATGTCTTTCGGTGTAATAAGTTCAATCAGCCTTTGTTGCATTCTTGTAATTCTTTCCCCAGCCCTGTTCGCTTAACAACTGATTTTACTATCATCTGTCTCTCTATCAGTGTGTGCAACTTTACATAATATGCAGTTACAAAACATGCGATTTGGTTTATAGTTAATGTCAGTGGTGCCATCACGGAATGACTGTCATGTCACCAGTGAAATCCCAAAGGTGACCACCAACCAAGCATTTAATGTAGCAGTGCAAAGAACCCATGACAATAGATTGCCTTTCGGTCTCTTGAGTAGGTCTTTCCAGGCCTCTCACTTGTCCTCCAAATAACATCTATGTCTACAGTCAAAAAGAAACACATGCACTGTGCGATCCTTTGGGAGACCTTCCTCCGTGTGACTAATTTTGGGTTTGCATCCTTTACTTGTACATGTGGGCTGCTCCTGCGAACTTGGCCAAACTATGCTAGCTATGGTAGTGCTAAGTCCAGCTAGGCTAAGGCTTCCAAGATTACTGAATCAGTTTGGACATGCTGAGCTTTTGTACACACACAGTTTGTGTTTGCAAAAGCATCAACAACTACTTAGTTTTCTTATTTGTCTTCATGTTGGCCTTGGCAAAATACATTGGAGTTCATTAAAAACGGGCAAAATACAACTGTTATTGTAAACACCAAAGAACATTAATATCTCCATTTTCAAAGTTCAAATAGATGTATTTGTAAGGTATAAAAAATATAATATGAATCATATTTTGGCTAAAATTTGGTTGTTTATACAAGTTCTAAAGTTAGCCTGCAGTACTTGTGAAATGTTAATTTGTCATTTACACTACGATAACATTATTTGTAGATGATAGTAGAAAGGTTCAATTGCTAATTGTAGATCAATTATTTTTTTTATAAATCATGACAAAGTGTAAAAAGAAATTTGACTCACTATCTGCTAGAGAGGTGCAGCTCATTTATAATTAGGATTCTAAATGTTGCAAAAGGACAAACCATTTTGAAATATTTAGAAACTTTCTTGGTTTGGCATCCCCATTTAGTGCACAAATTACTCTGCTGCTTTTTTATTAGTTCCAATTGTTGGTGTTGCATCTTGTCTTTTTAATTATGTATTTGTATTTGATCTAATTCTCAAAATGTTGCCAACCTAGCAACTTTGTTACTAGATTTAGGTAGTTTTCAGACCCATTTTGCAGCTTTTTCCCTAAAAAAAAAAAAAAGCACCTAACTTTTTGGACGAACCTTAGCTACGTTACATAACAGAGTTGCCAGTACTGCCCCGTGAGCGAGAGGCATACCTCGCTCTGCGTCTACTCTGGTCAGTGAGTGGCAGAGAGGTGGAGCAACACATTCAATGTGGCCAATCACTAATCTGTATTGTTTGCTCCGCCTTCATTTTGGTTTAAACAATTTTGTTTGATTGTTTTGACTATTAAAACAGAACTTTTTTCTTGTGGTTTGTTACCCCAACAAATGCTGTGCGCTGTGCGAGAGAAAAAAGAAAATTATTCTGTTGCTTTTAACTTTCTCTCTTGAGTGATCATTTTACATGTAAATATACCTGAAATCACAGCACATGCATTGTCTTTAAATTATGTGTATGGAGATTTTGTCAGACAACGCTGGAGTTATAAAATCTGAATTTTAGCAGTGCAGAGCAACAGCTCTGAAATGGCTTGGAAATGACTGCTGGTTAACATGTAGTGTTAATGGGCTGCATTTCAGCCACCATTTCATACTCCCGTTGTCTGACAACAGAAACAGAAAAATATGTAAATCAGAACAGTTTATTGGTAATGCGGCTGTACTATAATACAGTATATGTGAGCACAAAGAGTAGGAGAGAAGCAACCAGATGTAAAGGGCTGACACCATCCGACACTAGGCAGCATGCAAATACAATGCGATGATGTCACATATATGCTGATTAGCACATGATGTCATCTAGTGACTTTCTGAGCAGGTTTTAGTTGCTTTTCAAAGTATTTGGCAACACTGCATTCTCAAAAACAAAGAACTGAACACACTGGGCTGATGGAGGATAGTAAATACATTTGTTTTCCATGCCCAATATTATTGTTTCACTCCTGAATGTTTCTTGTTAAAACTCTTGTTCAGCTCTTCCTCCTTCTGGTGGTGTAAAAGATTCTTCTTTTATATATATATATATATATATATATATATATATATATATATATATATATATATATATATATATATATATATATATATATATATATATATATATATATATATATACTACAAATATATATTCCAACTCAAAATGGACCAAGCTGCATATCTGATGTGTTTGCACATTATGGTTTTTTGATTTTCACATTATGTCGATGCCATCAGTAAAATAACTAGCAGCACCATGACATGTACATCAGAAAGATCAGGATCAATGATTTAAAGAAAATCTTCAAATGCCATTAAAACACCTTTGTAACTAAAGTTCTAGTGCCTGTTAGACATGTATTTCATTTTTCTATCATTTTTTTCAGCAACGTTTTTTTTTGGGGGGAGGGGGGGCAAACATGAACATTTACTTGTTAATGAATTTGTGTCGTCATGTCATCCTAAAGGACCAAATTTGCCTATTTTGTTTGTGGCGTACTACACGATCATATAATGATGACTATTATTATACAGTGTAAATATTTGGATGGAAACCTTCATATCAAAGTAGAATGTAACCCCATGGTAATTAGAAAGGCAATATTATGATGAGGCATGAGCTCAGATAGTTAATTTAGCTTACTTGGGTTAGGTATTTGTCAACATATATATTTATATACAGTTGCAGGACATCTTATCCTACTGTGGGTCACTTAGGATCATCAGTTCTCTGTTTTATGATGTACATTTTTAGTACTGTAAAACTGGAGACCTTTGGATGTCCATATTCAAGATTAGGGTAGTTAATGTAAAATCCTGTTTTAAGAAGCTTTTCATTTTCTTCTGCTATTTATAGCCATATCTTACACATTCTTGTAGACAAATACCTTCTTAAACACATATAAAGAACTTATACATAATTTATTTTCACATTTTTCATAATCGCCCTGATCGAGTTCATATTAAAGGTTTATATTACAATATACAATAACTGTAGAAAACTGGGCAAAAGTGGAGCTGTTGTAGTAAAGGTATATTTGACATCTTTCAGTAACTAAGCAACCCTAAATTATATGCTGCAGTAATGTGTTTTTTTAATGGTGTTCTTTAGTTATCTAAGTTGGTTTTGTCTTTTTTATTACTGTTTAAAAAAGATTGTTTGCTTTGTGATGACTGCTGTTTTGAGGTAGGATATAAAGTTTTTTAATGTGTGTACAAGACCATTTTATACTTTTACTTGTCAAACACTGGACTAAAGTGAGTCTTCGTATATATCAAAGTTATCCTAGTGAGACACGAACAAGCAGCACAGTATACAGCATTACTGCATCTATTTTGTGACAAATGAGAATATTATCTTGTAAAAAACTAAAAGGTATTTAAAATCCAAACATCCCCTCCTAAATTCACATTTTATGAATTATATAAAAGGTAACCACTTAACAAGCAAAAAAAACCACTAAGTATAAAGTTGTCTCACTCTGTCAACCAAACATTACGGCTGACCGTTTTTGCAATCCTCTTTAAAATAAATCTAACTACCACTTCTCAAACTAGAAAAGAGATTTGCACTAAAAACATTTTGGTCTTCTTAAACAAATAGCAATATGACAGAAGAATTTGACAAATTCTAAAAGCATTGGTGTAACAAACAATAAAAGCTGTCTGTGCACTAGCATAATGTTGTTTAAAAAACAAGATTTTTGAGGACCGTTCTTTTCATTATTTGTGTATAAAAAGGTACAGAATGGATATTGTGCGATTACCCCAAGGCTCGGACAACAGCCTTGGATGTACACATAGATGCTGTTAAAGGAAATGGCATACGCGGAAATGTCCAAGTTCGAGGCACATCAAAATTGTACTTCCTGTTTCCTCACGTGATTGTTTTGGACAAATTGGAAACTGCTCTCACAGGCCTGTTGTGAGAGGAAAGCAGAAGATTAGATTGGCAGGTTGTCCCAGAAACATGAAGCCACTTTATAACAGTCTAAACCCGATGCAATACCCACTACATTTCTCCTGCAGACTCACTAGCTGTCCTTGCAATGTGTGCTAAAATATAAGCAGCTTTAGTACATGAAGATGGACTTTCCCTTCTTGCTTTGATATTTCGTTTTTATTCCTTGTCGCTGTGGCTGGTGTTGTTGCTACTGCCATTGTTGTTCTTTTACAAACAGGTCAACTGATTTCCAATGGCAAATGGTGACATGTTTCTGGGACAGGGCTTAAAATAATAAAATTGTTGACCATAAGTCACTAAGTGGCACGGCTTTTGTAATGCCTACCAATAGGAAAATGCTTTTCCTTTCAGTGTGTGACATCAGTTAAACTTAAAGAATTACAGTCCACACGTATATACTTAAAGTCATAATTATCCATAAAGGAAGTAGTAAGGTCATGAACCGTGCAAATATGAAGATATGTGATTTCCTTTATGGGTAATTATATGAGATCAACAATAAATAATTGCAATCATAAATAGTGATGATTTTTGATTTTTGGAAATAGTGGCTTTCCTGTGATAACTGCTTCGTGGTGTTATTGAAAGGTGTTGCAGTATGTCTAAAATTGTTGCGTGTTAGAGGAAGCATAAGTATGTGCCTTCATGTTATCTTCTTGGTGAGCTTGTTATTATTGAGAAGCTGAAGCCAGCCAATTGTGTTTTTGCACTAAAACCAAATTGCTTTTGTGATGTAGGTTATTTAAGCAAGCTTGTTGCGTCACTTTAAACGTGTGCATGAGGGTGATAGTTGGTAAGTCTTAGGGCTAGCGCTCTTATATGCTGATCTTTAACCTAGTGCAGCGTAGGAAGACCCCGGGAAAATAGCTCTGCTTCGTTCTGTGTCGCATACGGTTTGCAGCCACCCCATTCCTCCACCCCATCCTGCAGTGACATACCCCACTTTGCATATACAGCTATCTATAAACACCATGCATATATATTATACACAGAATAAAGAGAGAAATGAAAATTAAAAAACAAAAAAACAAAAAACAAAAAATAAATGAGCATAACAGATGAAAATTTCACCGTGCTCCCATATGCCACATTAGAGTATTTTTTACATGTCTGTGGACGAGACAGTCACGCATTTCTGAATCAGTGGGGTTGCATTAATTCATGAGGTCGCCTCGAGACTATTGGTCATATTATATTTTGGTTGTTTTTACTAAGTTTGTTTATTTTGTAAATTATTATTATTATTAATATTATTATTATTATATTATGGTTGTTTCTTGAAATCTAAAAAAGGCCTACATGCTTTGAGTCTTACAAATGCACCTTATTCTTGCCTGCCTGAAACCAACAGACAGGCCTTGTAATATCTCTAATTTAGCACCTTACTACACAGCATGATTTCACTTTATGCCAGTTTTGCTATACTTCCATGCATTTGATTTGAAATAAAAAAATAAACCTTATATATTTTGTGAAAACGTTCAAAGGGATGTGCCAAAGTTTGGAGGCGATCTCCCTAGTTTTTATGCTTTTAGTATTCTTTTATTTCTCTTCTCCTTCAGTTATTACAATGGTATGTCATGTAACCTTTCCTATAAATGTGTTTAAGGAAAAAAGAAAAAAATTTATTTCAGCAAACAGTATCATTACCTGCCATTTTACAGTAAGCCCTGTATTTCACGTATATTTACCAGTGATGTGTATTTGTTATTATACAGAAAATAGCCGTAAAAGCTTCATTATGTTACATAATATTGTGACTTTTTTCGAAAAACTGTGAAGACTTATCTTGCATATACTTTATACAGAAGTATTAAGCCTTAATACAAAAGACTAAAAAAAAGGAGTGGAAGAATAACTGATTGTTGCAAAGTAAGGATGATTTTTGGATGATTTTTTGTAAATGTTACCAGCACTTTTTTTGTAATTTTCACTCTCTGAGGTATTGTACAAGTTCACGCTGTTTGTGAAGTTTGAATATGAAGGAATAAACCTAGTAATTTCCTGTACTTCACAGAAGAGGACGATGTGTGTTTTCATTTCTTTAGAGGACAGCACACCCTCCAGGCCTGTTGAAGAAAACAAAGAAAAAAAAAAAAAAAACAGAAATAGTACAGCTTTAAAAAATCCCATTACATTGTACTTCACGAACTACAAATTCTCCAGTGAGATATCCTGAACATTTTAATAGTTCACAGACGTCATCACCAGTTTTTCGGTGAATGCTAATAACATTCCCCACATACCCACACAACTGAGTGAGAGTGTTCCTTAAACCTCTGAAAAAAATTAGATCATAAATTGTATTCTAAACATGAATTCTACTCTATCACTCTAGTTACATTTCCTACTGAATGTCCTTATGGCACACAACTATAGGCCTAATGGTTGTAAACTTAATCATTTAATCTGCACACATAAGAACCAATTAGGTCTATCACAGCTGAATGTATCATCCAAAATGAATTAACAGAATTGTTTCATTTTACTTACTTCATAATGAAGTGTATGTATAAGTTTACTATGGTTATCTGAAATTAACCTCAGCTGCTGTGTGTCCAATAGGTCTATATCAGTCCATATCATGATTGCACCACTAGTTGTTATTGTAATGGATATGCACATATAATGTTACTTTTAACTTAGAATTGGTGGTGGATGCCGTAAACAGCATGCATGCAATTCCATTTAACGGGATATATTTGCCCAGATGCTTAACCTATTTTGCTATTTGTTCTGTATATAGACTGCTTAAAGTAGCAAAAAGAATAGACAACTAAAAAGACATTTAAAAACAGACCAAGTAGTTTGGTCATTACATTAGTCATTGCGGATTCTGGGTGAAGCCAAACACTCACTTTGTCCCACACACATAAGAAGTGATAGACATCACAATGAAGCAATTTGACTGACAAACCTTATTCAAATGCTCGTCCTTTGTTTGATACTTTAGCCACTTTATTAGAAACACCATTTAGGTGCTCAATCAGATGTGTAAAGCACATCCGTTGCCACGCACAATTTGTGTTAGCATCCACTAGCCTTTCATCAGTTATTTACCACGAGATCACTGTTCACTGGAAATGTTTAGGGGGTGGATTGCTCTCAATCCAGCAGTGAGACTGACGTGTTTAAAAAAGAAAAAAAAAAGCCACACTGCTGTGCTTGATAAAGCCTCTCAGCACCCACAAACATGCAGCCATTCCACTATTAGTCAGTATTAATGCTGTGTTGAGAAATGACCACCACCAGAATAAAATCCAGTTAGCAGCAGACCTGTGGCCAGACACCAGTGAGAAATGAGGAAGCAGGCGACAAATGATGTATCTCAACAGATCAACAGCTAGGCTAGTCTATATTTTTGTCTTTTATATACTTCTCCCCGTTTCCTTCATCTACATCACTGGTCATTCCCTGGGATCTTCTTAAGATATAAAGGTAAGTGCAAGCTACATTCACTAGTCTTAAATAATGCTGTTGAATATTGCAATTTAAATTAGTGATATTAAGCAAATTATCTTTCTAATGCTTTGTCACATACCACTGTCATGCAGAGGGGCATCACTAGAGTTTATTATTAGGGGCTATAGCCCTGAATGTTATTATTTTCCAGGACAGTCCTAGAGTTTGGCAGAACGATTGCATTTGATAAGACTTTTATCAGTGATTATTAAGCACAAAACTGTTTTTAATGAGGATGCATCATGTAAATTTCACTCTTTCTATACTTGGGCACATTTGGATATCTTGAGTGCCTACCAACCCACAAAATTGTGAAGTAAGTCGGCCCAGGCAGTTTTTGTGGACTGCCTACGTCAGAAAAAAATGGGTTAAAACAAGCCTCAGATTTTGCTCCCCTTTCTACATCAAGAGGGGAGTCATTAGCATTATACCGTCCTCAGTGTGAGTATGGTCACCCACGGCTTCAGAACTACCTTTGCGAAGGTATGCCAAATCCTTGCACACACTGGACCCACTATCATTATGTTGAAGCTATGAGCTAAGTACAGAAATTGCTCTGTTGGCTGCCAAGCCATAACTGTCAGCAAAAACTTGTATATGTGTGCTAACTACTTTGTGTCTGACTGTCTTTCCAGATCCACAGTAATGTTAATACTATTAGTTTGTTAGGATAAAGTTCATCTTACATTAAACTAACAGGCAAATAACATAAGAGTAAAACTTAGGGTTAGTAAAATTAGCATGTTGAGCTAGGGGAAAATGGACTTTATGTCCATCTGTAATTTGGGAAGTAGGCTAATGAGGTATGTGTAGGTGAGTAGGTATGTAAGTGTATATCACTGCTAGAATGAGCAGAGTCACGGCATCAGAACAAACTCTGACTTGTTAAAACATATGTTGCACCACTGTTTTCTCCAGCAGCAGTGTTTCTCCCAAGGTTCAGAAGGAAGAGGGGCGGGGTGAACCGTGGTCTATTATAAGTTAAAGGACCAGGCTCTCAAACTGGCTGTTCTAAACAGGGCTGTTTTGACAAGTTCAGAAGGGTGCTATGCTTGATCCTTGTGATATTTTTGACCACAACATGCCACAGACATTTCATTAAGACCCCAGGGAACTGTGATAACTTGTATTAAGGGAGTGTAATAGGTCCTCTTTAAAAACAAGTTGCGATCAGAAAAGAGGGGGAAAAATATATCTGGTCAACAAACAATCGACTTAATATTATGTCCAATATAAGATCTGAAGAGCTAACTTGGTGGCCCATTTCCTGATGCTATATCTAAAAGCAGACTATGCAGGAGGCTTTTGTTTTTCTTCATATAATACATATGCTTATTAATCAATGAATGTTGGTATTCATCCAATAAGGACAAATGTTGATTATGAAGATTATTTAAATCATGATAAAAAAATTCCATTCACAATTGTAGAACCTAGAATTAGTAATGTAACTGAATAAAGGTTATATTAATATAAAGAAATCAATGCACAAAATATGAATTTTCATTAGATACAATACACCGTTATACACTGTTATAACGAAATGAGTCTGCATTTGTAGAATGTGAATATAGTTAACCTATGCCTCAACCATCTACCATCCATCCCTGCAAACACAAGTCAAGATGGAAAATACTGACGTGTAACCACTATTAAAGTGCCACAAACAGCCTGCACTGAACTTTCATGTTTACACAAACACAACTAATATGTCATGAGTTTGAATTCACTTTGCACATAGAAATTTACATATTGTAAACCGAGTCTTGTTTACCCCCTCAGTTGTACATTTATCCCATGCACTATGTACATTGTAAACTGTGTGTGTATGTGTGTGTTTGTGTATATACACACACACACACACACACACACACACACATTTTATATATATATATATATATATATATATATATATATATATATATATATATATATATATATATATATATATATATATATACACATACATACATATGTGTGTGTATATATGTATGTATGCGTGTGTGTGTGTGTGTGTATATATGCACACACACACACACATATATATATACACACACACACACACACACAAGTATATTATACTAATATATTATTACTTTGGTCTATGCTGACTGAATTTAAATTGTGTAAACCTGAGTACAACAAAGTGCTCTTTGGTTTGAATAGCTGAAAAGTGAAACGGATAATAATTATTAGTTTGTACTCAGTCTCTGTTGTTAAAAACTTTAAATCAGTAATTACTGTGGATCTATACATTAATCAAAACCCGTTTTTTTGTTTAGCATAGCATTGCTTATTTCAAGAATTAAGATTCGCTATCTTTTACTTCTGCGACGCTCCCAGTGAGATCCAGCAGATTACTTAGATAGTAACAAGGAGAGTATCACGTGACAAATGAAAGGCCCTGTAGCGTTCACATCTGGCACTTCACAACTGAATTTGAATCACGATAAAAATCGTTTGTCGCTAGAATTCTGGAGACAATAATCGTTTGACAAAATTCACATTATTGCCCAAGTCAACCTAACAGCCACATTTTATTACATCTCTTTAGAAGATTTCGGAGAGTAACTTAAGTGTACTTAAGTGTTAAAGGTGTAGAGGTAGTAAAAAATTCACTGTAGTTCTCCAGAGAAACAAGGAAATATCTGTGCAAGCAGGGTACACTGAAATTCATAATATCCATACACATGATAACCATGAATTAGTTATTATATATTAATACACAGTTTATTCAGAATTAATTATTCTGAATATATTAACACACATTAATAGTTCCTTCAAAAGCAATGTAGAAAACAATTTTAAGCCCACTTAAGTAGTTACATTTTCGCACTACTCGATCTGAGCAGACAAACACTCCTCTGATAGAATCATTTCCATTGTTAGGAATCTGCGACCTGTTCTCTCGAAGAGATGGCGGGGGAGGAAGAGGAAGAGGGGGAATAACATGCGCGCACTTCTCACGTGCATTTGTGTCTTTTGTTCAAACCTGCGGGCAGTTAGAATTTTGAATAAAGTTCTCTCGACAAGTGAAATTATTGTTAGTTTATGAACTCAGATGTCTATCGCACTAGTAAAAAAAATCGCATACTTTTTTCTGTTCCCTCAATCACTCATGTAAAGTCTTAAACTCGTATTTATATATAATTGTATAGTATTTTTTAATCAATATCTTCACTTACCGAGTGTCGCGCACATCGTTCGGAGTCACGAGGTCCTACTGCTTTTTGTTTGCGAGCGCGTGGTAGAACGTCTGTAGTGGAAAGTGATTGGACGCGCACGTCCTATGTAATCTTCGCGCGCCAAATACGTCATTAGGAAGTTAGCAAGCGTTGTGACAATCCCTTTAACTGATAGTGATAAACGGTTTAAAAAGCAAAGCAGTTAATTTAGTTTATAGCCACATCGTTTAACTACTCTTGAGCGTTAGCTTTCTGAGCCAGACTCCGAGCCTGTGGTGGGAAAGCAAACAAGCTTGTTATCTGCAACCTTTCTGCTCGACACGTGTGTCGCTGGGCGACATGGCTAAATTCAGCACAGCACGCAAGAAAGAAGACTCCATGAAAAGGTTTTTTTTTGTTTGTTTGATATTTTCCTTTCTGGACATACTCGTTACGAGTAGATTTATATGTACTATCATGTTTGGGATAGTTGAGTGACATATTTGGCTAGCTAACTAGCTGCTTAACATTAATTGGATCCAAGGTGTAACGTAGCACGTTTATGCGAAAGGAATATGATAGTCTGCATGTTGCACATCTAGCTAAACTGTAACCCTTGATTTTTCCAGTAAAGGAGTAATGTTTCCAAAGTTTCAGCGCTGGATCTTCTGACTGTAATAACATATGTTAGCTAGCTTATCTGTAAGCATAAATATTAACTGCATGGTTGTGCACGTGTTCATTTTTAAAACTAACTTGAATCGGGTTTTTTTCTTCCTTAGCAAACGTGTCAGAATGGCAGCTGCGGCCATGAATGATGTGGAAGATGATGACGAAGAGCAGCTGTCACCGGATGATGAAAACGTAATCAGTGCCAGTGAAGATGAGGTAATATCACACTCAGTGTTAACACTGTCCACATAGCTGTGGGCCACAGACAGCAGCCACTCGGAGTTTGGAGAGATTGTTCTGTTCATTTATGAGTCCTTAAAAACAAACAGGATGCACTTGTCTGCTCACAGCAAATCCTTATGCAAACTGTAATAGGAAGGACCACAAAACTACCTACACAGACAAGACACAAAGATTACTTGTGACATGGGAGAAAAGCTTAGCCGGACCAGTCAAGAAGTCTCATCATCACAGTAGTAAAGAGAGAGCACAGTTAATTCCCTGCTAGTGCTTCCTGCCTGTCATTTTGTTTAGGGATATGTATGTGTTTTATTTATATATATAAAAAGGAGGGCAGTGACGATGAGAGGAAACATGCCAAGTTATTGGAGGCCATCAGCTCTCTGGGAGGAAGGAGAAGGTGAGAATATGACTTGAATCATGTTTCATCCACCATAATTACTCATCTAACACAAGCTCCCTCAAAGTATACATTTCACATTCTTACTTATTTTCTACCATTTCCATGCTAAATTGAAAATTGGGAAATGACCATTGTCAACAGTAAATGTTAAAACTATTATTAAGCATGTTTATGTTGGATAACCATGGGGAAAATCTAAAACATTTGAGAGAAAACAGTGATAAAGCAAGATGAGGCAAATTTATTTGTATAATGTAGCTTATTTGTGTAATAACTTTTTGTATAATTTTATGCACAGAGGTAATTTAGAGTGCTTTGCATAAACAAAAATACAAGCATACAAGCAAAAGTACAAGTTTAAAAATACTTAAGTAAAAAGAGAGAATCGGACAATAATTTAAAAAAGGAACAACCAATATAGTTCTCATTTCTCATCACAACTTCTGCATGCAGGAAGAAGCATGTGGAGAGGTCAGAGGCGAGTGTCCAGGTCTCTGAATTCTCAGTCACCGCGGGAGGAGCTGAAGAGAAGATCAACCTGTGCGATCTGTTGGGCACCATGGAGAAGACTCCTGGAGCCCCCAGTAAGACCAAGAAACAGCTGAGGAACCTGCAGAACTGCAAAGAGACGCTGGAGCTGCCACTCAGTAAACAGCAGACAGAGAAGGTGGGTGCTTAGTCGATGAACAGGTGTAATCCAGTCTTGGCATTATCTTTGCAATAACATGCAAATACAACAGAAAGATGTTGTTAAATCTGTAAACATGAACACCACATGAACATTCTATAAAGTGAGCGTTTTCCTTGTCTCATGGAGCCAGGTGTGATCTTGAAACTAGAGTAGATGTCTTGAGGTGCTCTGTTGCAATTTTGCTGGCTAGCAAGCACCAACAAAAAAAAAGATTTGTTAAAGTATCCTTAATGTGAAGTCTTAAATGGATTTTTCAGAAATAATGTTAGTCTAAAAGAGAGTTTGAGAAATATTCTATTCAGTTCTGTTAGAAATGTTTGATGCACAATATGTCTATTGAAATCAGTTCAATACTATTTCCACCTCTTGTGATATTTTGAGCAACATTCTGACATTGAGATCTGCCTTTGAGGCACTGAATTGGTTTAGAAATGTCAAACTAAGTTCACTTTCATCTTAGTAAGTTTATATTTGGGGGGGCACAGTGGCTTGGTGGTTGCCACATTTGCCTCTCAGCACCAAGCTCTTGGGTTCTGGTGCTCATCTGGGAGGAGTTTCCATGTTCTCCCTGTGTCTGCGTGGGTTTCCTCCGATTTCAGCCCACCTTCCAAAAACATGAATATAAATTAAAATTGGCTACCATAAGAATTGTCCTGATTGTGTGAGTGACTGTGTGTCCGCATGCTCAGTGATGGTTGGTGCGCTGTCCTGGGTGTCCTTCCTCCCCTTCCTGCACCCGGTGTACTCCCACAGGAGGCTGTGGTTTCCAGCTGAGGGTAGACTGTGCATATTTGGCTGCTACTTCTCACCAGTGTTCTGATTGGATGTAAAAGCTGTATGTTGATTGTAAACCATCATTGATTTGACAAAGGTGCAATATGTATAACTTCATTCACACATTTGTTGCTAGCCAGCATCTCTTAAAAAAAAAAAAGCAACATGTCTGTGTTGAGTTCTCCACTGGAATTTGGAATTCGCTCTTATCTTCTCCAAAGAGCCTAACTGTTGGTGTGGTGATGCAGAGCCCAGGTTATAGTCACCAGGAACAATTTCAATAATTTTGGTCATTTTGAGAAGATGTTGTTTCTCCTACTGCAGTTCAAAATCAAAGACAAGTGGATTTATGTAGCACTTTTTATAACACATGTTGTCACAAAGCAACTTTACAAATGCTTGGGTCTAAATCCCTAATGAGCAGCTCGATGACAGCTGTGGAAAGGAAAACTCCCTGGGCGGAATTAAGGAAGAAACCTTGGGAAGACCGAGACTCAAGAGGGAACCCATACACCCATCCACCTTGGACAGCCCACCTAATGGGCAATGGTAGCTCAGTACTTGACTTGTAATCAGGAGGTTGCTGGTTCAAGTCCTACCACTGCCAAGTTGCCACTGTTGGGCCCCTGCAAGGACCTTAACCCTCAATTTCTCAAGCTGTACTCAGTCATAATTCTAAGTCGCTTTGGATAAAAGCGTCAGCTAAATGCTGTAAATGTAATGAATATTACATTATGTTTAGTCCCAGTAGCCAGTTCAGGATAGGATTGGGCCTCTTAGATATTTTGTTGGGTCTAGGGTGGGTAAGCATTTTCTGCATCCACTGGAGTAGATGGAGTGGGTGGATGGATATGGCAGCAATAGTTCATCTACTGGTGGCATTAGAACATTTTCTGCCATCATCTTGGATGCATTGTCACCGATGAGCAGATCAAGTCTAGTGTTCACATTATCTCCACAGTAACATGCAACAGTAAGATGTGGTCAGATCTGTACAGATGGACACCACACGAACAGTCCATGTGGTGTCCAGCTACTGTTTATGAACAGTCCATAAACAGCAGATGTCAGTGATCAGCATAAAGTTTCAGCAGCTCTGTCTATAGCAGAAGAACTGAAAGGGAGGGCCAGAGGGTGACCACAGTCTGAGGCTCTCTGAGACATTACAGTCCACCCACATCACTGTCTCAAACTCGAGGGAATACATGAAATGGCTGCATGACATCAGGCCCTCAGATTACCAGAAAACTTTCTAACCAGGGACCCCAGGCTCTGTACCTTTTATACGGGAAGCTAAGCAAAAGTTTAAATAAATAAATCTTTAACATGGATTTAAAAATTGAGTGTGTCTGAGTTCATCTAATTTATTTTGTTAACTCTCCAAGCCAATATTCCTATTACTGAAAGGCTTCTTTGGAGATAATAGGTGCCATCTTACCTGGGGAATGTGTTTGTAAAGTATATTTGACAATGAATGCTTGTCTGTTCTCTTGGTGAATATTGTCACTGACATTATGGACCTAATCCCTGGGGTGTCTGGGTGTGTTTGTGTGTGTCTGGGTGTGTGTGTGTGTGTGTCTGGGTCTGTGTGCATTGTAACTGTACCTCCACAGATCCAAAGGACAGTGGCCTATGAGAAAAGCACTAAAGAAGTGTCCCGGTGGGAAAGTGTTATCATCCAAAACCAGAAGGCGGAGCAGCTGGTCTTTCCGCTCAAGCAGGAGCCAGCAGGACCTAAACGCATGGAACAAGTGGTGGCCGGCTGGAAGGTGTGTTTGTGTTTGTGTGTGTGTACATTAAAAAATGGCATTTAAACAGGAGCAGCAACCTTAGAAGCCTCCAAACCTCTGTGCACTGGAGAGTAGTGTCCTGCAGAGTTACCGTGCTGTTGGTAAACTCAAAGCCTGTTGGAGGCGCCACCGTTTCCTGACCATGTCTTTCCTTCTGTCAACCCAGGCTCAGACTCCACTGGAGCAGGAGATCTTCAGCATCCTCCACAGTAACAAACAGCCTGTGCTTGACCCTGTGCTCACCCCCATGGAGAAGGCCGCAATAAAGGCCATGAGCCTCGAGGAGGTGAGGCCCACCATGGGCTGACTGACTGACAAAAATGAGATGTAGTTACTTACAAAATTGCCGAGTTATGGTAGCAAACCCTGCACATCAAAAACTATACTAATATATGTAGAATCTGCTAAACATATAGGATTCACAAGAAATCCCCCCCCCCCACCCCAATAAAAAAAAAAACTCAGCTTGAAAACTTCAAATTAGATACGTTGTTTTCCTAAAACTGATACAGCAACTATGAACGGACAGTAATGACATGTGGAATCTCACTATTGCTGTTACTGCTCAGTGCTTACATTATTTGACATGATCCTGGATGTCGAATTTCGAACACATGTTGGTGGTTTGTTCTGTGCTCCGTGTTTAAAAACATGGCTGCTTTTACTTTGCAGGCGAAGATCCGGCGTGCGGAGCTCCAGAAGGCGAGGGCCCTCCAGTCTTACTATGAGGCAAAAGCCAAGAGAGGGAAAAGGATCAAGAGCAAGAAGTAAGTCTGGAATATCTAACAGCTGGAATCAAATCAAGTGACTCGGAGAATAACCATGAAGGAGCTAGAGAGCTGCACGAGGATGAAAACCTGTGCCGCCCCCCCCCGTGCCTCAATGCTAGCTCATAGCCTGTGTTGCCTAGCAGCGTGCCCTCCCCATCCCTGTGTACTTGACCCCTGTCTACAGCCCATCCTTATGCAGCACTGAGACACATTCAACTGATTAGGAAATATTAGACTGCCATAGTAAACCTGTGCTTAGGCAAACTAAAATGTAATGCTTAGTACCGAGTGTTATGTCCATCTACTTTCATGTTTGGAAACCAGACATCGCTTTTGGCATTACTAATTTCAAAATGTAGTCACTCACTTTTCTGATCAAGGGAACTACTAACATCTACTAACATGACACAAGACTCAGTCAGATGAAAGTCCTCAGTACAGATGCTGAGACTCTGGGCTAAAGTACAGGGAACTCTACTCACACTGTCACTATAGTGTTCACAGACATTTTAAATTACCATTCCCATGTTAACACTGTATCCCTATTCCTGTTGTCATCGTGGGAATGTTTTTGTTTGTCCCCATACCTGCAGATTACTAAAGTATTAGCGCTATTCCCATTCCTACGCAGCTCTCCAGAATGAACAGTCCATTTCAGGATGGTTTTTCAGCTGTAGTTGTAGTGAAATTTAAAAGCAGCAGTATTCTCTTTCTAACATCTCCCTTTTTTATCATCTCTCATTCTCACTCACTCTCAGGTACCATAGGGTACAGAAGAAAGCCAAACAGAAGGAATTCCTGAAACAGTTTGACGAGATGATGAAGACGAACCCCACTGCAGCTCTGGAGGAGCTGAAGAAGATGGAGCTGTCCAGGATGGAGGTTTGTCTCGGATGACGGCAGCGAGGGATCTTTTAATCTACAAAAACAAGCTCTGAAGCTACATTTCCTCTTCCTTTTTCCCCCCACACAGGAGAGAATGTCCCTGAAGCATCAGAACAGTGGCAAATGGGCCAAGTCAAGGGCCATCATGGCCAAATATGATGAGTCGGTAAGAGTGCTGAACACTCCGGAACATTCTCAGCATCTCATCATTGCCCTACGCAGGGCAATTTTAGCTACAGTGTAGACACAGCTGTGCATGTTTCCAAGGGGCGAAACAGTAGAGATTTCTTTGCATCACTGAGGGTTCTCTGGTTCGAACCCTTGCTTGTAGATGAGGTAGTTAGCACTTTCCTCTGAGCATGTCACAGAATGGGCAACGGCTCGAAAAGATGTGCTAGGCTTTCGGATGATCTACCAGTCAGTAGCTGTCATCTGACAGAGAACTAGCTAGCTGGTGTGTTGGAATTGACATGACGACAACAGTTGTGGTAAAAATGACGTGTGTGTGCAGTGCTTCTGTTGTGACATGCATGACCCAAAATCTCTGTGTTCAGGCTCGCAGCGCCATGCAGGAGCAGCTACAGCTGAATAAGGAGTTGACTCAGAAGCTTGTGGTTCCTTCTGATGACGAGGAGGAGAGGAGAGCAGAGGAGGAAGCAAATGCTCTTCCTGACTTTGTGAACGAGGCCGAGCCTGTCCCTGACTCCGCGAATCCGTGGATGAGGGGTAAGCTGACCAGCGAGGCTTCAGGACCGGACGTCAGCGATGTCGCAGCGGAGCCAGGCGTCAGCGATGTCGCAGCGGAGCCATCATCGGGCCAAGAGGGAGAACAGCACAGGGAGGAGGAGGAGGAGGAAGAGCAGGAGGAGGAAGAGGAAAAGTTGCTCAGGGAGTTTGAAAGGAAGCGTAAACTGAGGCGAAATGAGGAAGATGATCTGGCCCCACAGCCCCGAGAGGAGCGAGGGAGTGAGTGGTCGTTGCCGGCCTCCGTGGTGCTAATACCGCATCACTGCAGGACTCTGAACACCTCCCTGATTCAGCACACCTGAGCCAAACCATCAGCTAATTATCAGAGCCATTTTTGAGCCCTTGGTTACATGGAACGCGTAGTAGGACTCCGGTGCTCTGGGCCCACAGGACCAGAGTGATGGCAGGCCTGCCCTGAAGTCTGCCTGCGTGGCTCCAGTCCTAGAGCCCACTGTGGTTCCCTGTCTCCTGCATGTCTGACATGCTGCTTACGTCAGCGCATCTCCAGCACTCACACCCCTAACGCGCCTCTTGCAGCTCACCACTGCCACCGTGATAATTGGCTCCTGAGATGTGTGCGGTGAAGCGGACACACCATCACATCTGCGCCCACTCTAAAAAAACAAAAAAAAAAAAACAAACTCGATAATTAACTGATGGGTTTAATCACTAGCATTAGAGGAGGAAAAATACACACAAACGCAGTCCTGTTCTATGCTAGTATGATGATATTTGTGTAGCACTGTTCATACATGGTATTTAGCTCAAAATGCTTCAAAGAGCATGTAAGTTCAGAATATTATAAATAAGCAATAGTTTTTTTTACACGGTATTTTTATTTAATGCAGTTTGAATGTCTGGTCTTCAGCAATAGCTCATACATGGTTATTCTCCTGCTCACTTCCTGTAACCACATGACCAAAATTTTCGCTCCACTGGCTCTCTCTTGTCAGGATCCTCGCCAGTGGACATGGTAGAACAGGTGACCAGAGAAGAAGTGGTCGGTGAGGATGTGGAAATTTCTGATGACGAGGAGGAAGATGACGAGGAGGAAGATGACGAGGAGGAAGGAGCTGAGGTCGTCTCGGAGTTTAACAGCCTTTTTAACCGACTGATGCAGAGCGGGAGGGCGGAGCCACAGCAGATCCAAGCAGAGGAGGCGGAGCTGCTGGACGAGGGGCTCGTCTATGTCCGGACCATGGACGACCTGGAGGCCCTGGGGCAAGATGAAATGGCAGGACCCAGCAACGCTGTGCCTGACCCACACACACAAACTCCCAGTGCAGAGGCTACTACTGAGCCACCCAGCAAGAAGAAGAAAGAGATTGACCCCAAGGAAGTGCTCACTAAAGAGGCCAAAACCATCACGGTCCCTCTGGTGCTGACTGCAGTGGAAGAGGAGGAAGAGGTTTAGAAAGGATTGTTTTTAATTCATGCATTGATTTCAGTTGCTAACATCCAAAGATTTAGTCAAAAATTGAAACAGCCCTTAATCCCTCCTTGTTAAAGATGACAGATGCTTTAATTTTTTTTTATGTTCAGGAATTACATTTCTGACTCTAAGAACACTTTATTGATCCTGTAGGAAATTGCAGCATCACATTTCTGTACAAATTGCACAAGAGAAGACTTAAAATCAGAATAAATAGGGCAGGGTTGTAGATATGAGAAGTACAAAGGTGCGGTACAAATGAACTATAAACCTTTAATATTATAAGAGTTAGCAGGGTCCATATACATATATAACTTATGTACACGACTTGTGCAATAGCAGCCATGGAATGTGCTCCAAGGACTGCAAACATCAGTATTGCACTAAGAAACATGTTAGGTGATAAAACAACACAAGTGTGAAATGTGTATATACATAAATGACTATGTTCATGACAAACATTTGCAGCATTTAGCAGTCGCTCTTAGCCAGAGCAACTTACAAAAGTACTTTGTCATTTACTTATAGAATGTATCCAAGTACAGTACAGTAGGTTAGAGTTCAAGATACCAATGAACTAGAATACCGTTGAAATACTGGGATCAATGCTGATGCCTAGAAGTGCAAAATATATAAGCTCTATCTCAGACAACAATAAGTGCAGTAAACAATAAGTATTGGAGTTAGAGAACATGGGAGCAGTCAGGAAAAACGAGCTGCATAAGTGATTATTGCACTAATGCAGTAAACAGGAAAATATTAACAATAGTAGTCACAGTGACAAAATTGGTCAGACTAGAGAGTAGAAATAAAGTGAACTTGGTAGCAGGTCATATAAAAGTAACAGTGCAACACAATAATATAAATGATAGTATGAACCAGACATGAAAGAGTATGGTATAGCTCAGCTCAGTTTAGACAGCAGGAGATCAGAAGAGCCCCTGCAGTGACTCATTGTAGAGTCTTATTGCAGTGAGAAGAAAAGATTTCACATGGCGCTCCCTCGCACAGCTGTATCGGTCTTCCGCTGAACATGCTTCTGTTTGCCCACTATAGTGTACAAGGGGTGTGATGCATTGTCCATAATAATTAGCAGATTATTAAGTGTCCAGAGTGTCCAGTTTGACTCCTACAACAGAGCCCGCCACCTTAATCAGTTTGTTCAGCTTTATGTTGCCATAAAAAGGGAACCTCAGAGACCAGAGCCACTAAAAAAACCCATTTTCCCCCCTCAGAGCTTTGCTGAGCAGGCAGCCATCATTAAGGAGGCCTTTGCAGGAGATGATGTCATCTCTGACTTTCTGAAAGACAAGAGGAAACAGGAAGAGGCGGGGCGACCCAAAGTGGTGGACCTGACCTTGCCTGGCTGGGGGGAGTGGGGTGGAGTCGGCCTCAAACCCTCCCGTCAAAAACGCAGGAAGTAAGAAAGATGACAATAATGGCAAATGAAAAGTCGCCGTGTCATGTGTTCTTCCCAGGTCTGTGTTTGACTTCTGAGAAAGACTAGTGACAATAAAAAACAGTTACTAACACCATGGCATCACTGCCGATGGTGAGCATAATGTCCACAGTTCTCTGCTCCTTCCTCAAGTGTCTTCTCTTGTTGCTGTAGATTTCGGCTGAAAGCAGCTGCTGCCCCTCCCAGGAAAGACCAGAAGCTGCCCGCAGTCATTATCTCAGAGAAACGGAATGCCTCTATAGCTGCCCACCAGGTACACCGGAGCTTTGCCAGCCTGCAGGACAAACACACACCCCATTGATCAGGGGTCACTTAGTCTTCCAAGCTGCACTTCAGCATTCCTGTGTGCACCTGTAGCCATTATCATTTCTGTCTACATGGAATTCTTGCAGTCATTTTTGCTTTGCATGCAAATTTGCAATATGCAATTTGCATACCAAATTGTAGTCTAAATACATCTTCAAGGTGTTTACTATCTAGAATAAGCATTTTTCAACAGTGCTTTGTGGCTTTGTGTACATTTGCAGGTGAGCCAGCTCCCGTTTCCCTTCCAAAACAGCGCGCAGTTTGAGAGTTGCATGCGCTCCCCTGTCGGCCAGACGTGGAACACCCAGAACACGGTGAAGAAGCTGACCGCCCCCAGGGTGGTCACCAAGCTGGGCGCCATCATCCAGCCCATGGCCAAAGAGGACTTTCTGAAGCAGAAGAAGGGCCCAGAGGCGGCCAAACAAGGTGCCATACCGCTGAGGGGGACCCGAAAGAAAGGCAAGAAGAAAGATTCCAGGTGAGGGAGAGCAGGAGCACGGAGATCCCAACATCTGAGGAAGAAGAGTAAGGAAGAGGGAGAGGACTGGCTGTACTCATGTCATGTTGGCTGTTGCCTTTCTGCAGCAAAATGTTTATTTATCATTCACTGGAATCCACTGAAAGAAAGGAATGAAGAGGCATCGATTTTCCCCCCCTCCCCCTTCAGTTTTGGAGAAAGCCCTATCGTGTGTCTAGAATACCAGCTACACTGAGACATCCCAGCTCCCCGTTCACAGCATGCAAAGACTGACAGAAGAAACTGCTCTGCCTCTGCCCATGTGGCTGTGATGTCCATCTTCTGTTAACAGTTCATTATTAAACTATAACTGCTTAAACTTCTCGTTTATCGTTCTGCCTGTTGTCACCCACGCTGTTTTTCCATCAGCACATAATGCTACAAGGGGTCATGAGCTTTTTCCATACTTTCTACCTTGAATATTGAAATTCTGTCCAGTATATTAATCATATAAAACCACTTTTTCTGAAATAAGAGAAATAAATGTTCTTTTTTTTTTTTTGTAGTAAACTAGTTTTTGTATGGTGTAATGTTTCTTTTATTTATGGTAAAGTCCTGGTAGCTGAAACTGGTTATGGGCGCTAAAAAAAAAAAAAAAGTGTTCCTTTTGTGTCAGACAAGGAGCCACTTGGGTGTGGACAGAAGATGGGTGGAGCCACTGGCAGTAGTGATGGTGTTACATTCTGAGGTAAACAAAAGCCCATCCCTTTCCCGTACGCAGAATGACTCATCTAGTGTTGTGCTATATACACTCAACACCCATACAGAAACCACTAGCCTACTTCTACATGCGTTGGCCACATTAGGTGCAGCTACCTTATAAAAAATTACTGACCGGAGTCACACTGTCCACTTCATCACCTGGTATTGTTGCTGTCTCAAAATGATCCAGTCAGTAATGTTTCTCTGATCACTTTCGATGTAGATCTAGAGGAGGGTTACCACAATCTGCATAGCAACAGCAATGTTGTTGTCTGTTAACTGTAGCTGAATTGTTTCCAATAAATAAATGTTTAAGTGGTTTACTGAAGTGTAATTTGGAAGAAAAAAAAATCTGAATCTAATTTGAAAAAAAGATGCAATCACTGTGAACATATGAGGCTTGAGACTGAGGTTAGACTAGATCAAAGCCTGTGTTCAGTTTTTTTCCAGATAAATTGCCACAGGTAAGTTGGAGCAGGTTTGACCAAGCCTGCGGACTCTCATTCCTATTTAAAGTACAGTTCTTCACATTCCACGGCCTGCAAAAACATTCCCTACTCAAAGAGAATGAAGACATCCTCCAGAAAAGTATGGGGGGCAAAAAGAGTGACTATTTTCAAAACTCTGGCTTTCCTAAGGAAGTCATAGATGGTGGTGGTGCTTGTGTTCATCTTCTTTGGATGGATGTATGTGTGTATCCAAATTCTCAGAACAACAAAATAATTGTATTTTTCCATCAAAAGGTAACAAGATCCTTAATGGGATTTCTTGGAAGAGTCACTTGATACTAATGAATAGTGTATGAGACGGGTGGCCCCTGTAGCTTTCTAAAGAAATGATTCTTTTCTTTTCCTATGCTACCGTGACTCAGCACAAAGCCCTCTCAAAACCCAGCTGCCTGTCCCAACGACCCCAGAGAGTGCTGCTTTCTCACTACCAGTGTCCCTGTGCGACTTGGCTGCTCATTCGTAACTGTACTGCTGACATGGATGTTGCGCTTTTTGCCACTCTGCTCTTCCAGGTTTGGATTCCTGGGATGGGTTATGAAACTGGGGCGCCAACTTCGGTCTGTGGAAATATGGAACCAGAACATAAGGGGGTGACTCCGCAGACGAATGCAAGTCCTTACACCATTGCAGTAAGCAACAGCACATTTCAGACTGGCAAACCTATCACAGGTGAGCAAAAGCTTATGGAATGGAATTATGGTAGTGGCACAAGATTATATATGTACATATTTATGAACATAGAATTATACATATTTTATGTTTACATAAATTGTATATATATTGCTCATGTTGTGGTGGTGTTAGCTTGGTCCCAAAGAATTTGTCAGAATGTCTTTTCAAAATAAAAAATGACATTTTAAGTGTTAGAAATGTTCAAGGGCAAGTTTGATTCCTTGTAGTTTCCTAGATTCTCCAAGATGAATATTTTTAAAAAGGTGTTATCTGTTGGCTGTTGCAACAGTGCTACTGTCGACCCCTTTAGGACATAAACCATTGTTGCATATAGTTTAATGAAAAACACAGGTTCTTCCCTACTGGTCTGTATATATTTATATATTTCTCTGCTCTTGGTTAAGAAAAGGTTGATTGAATTGCCTAAGCACAATTTTTAGTGTACAGTAGATGATGTCAGGGTTTAGGCATTGAACAAAGGGCCAAGACCAGCTCTCATCGACTCCAAAACCTCCCTCTCCTTAGATAACTCCCAGTTAAAATGTAGGGGGTCTGACTGTGTTTGTGTGTTTGTTTGTTTGTTGGCTGGACGGGTCATCAGTGGTAATTGGAGGCTCTAATTACAAGGGTGTGCTACTGCAGGCGAGGTCAGCCTCCAGCAAAGAAGCCCTGGGCACCTGGGGTACCACACCTGCTAATACCAAATATTTACAGGTAAATGTCATTTGATATACATGTTTGTTATTTATTAATGTATCTATCAGGTTATTTCATCATCTTTCTATTTACTTTGCTGTGCATCCTTATATTGCTGTGTATTTTCTTTTTACTTCTGTCTGTAGTTGTCACCCTTAAAAGGTTCTTCTGAATAAAGGTTTATTAGACAAGCCATCCAGACAAGCATCCCAGCCATGAGGTGCATTTTAAAATGCTAATGTACATGTGGGGAAATATTTTATGTAATGTAATTAGTCGTTTGCATCTGCCATTACAGGGTGATTCACCGGACTTGTAGTTTTTATGTTGTAATGGATGTAGACTCTCCACCAAACAGTGTTTGATGGCTTGCATTTGCATTAGGAGCTAGTCCTGCTCCAGGCCAACTCAAAAAAGCCAATAACCATACAAAGATCATTCCAGTGGCCAACTGTTTGACATGGTTATGGAAGTATCAATGGATTCTTGTCACTAACGCCATATTACATTCGACTTAGCCAGCAGTGGAAATGTGACTGAAACAGTGTATATTTAACACATTTACCCCTGCTATTGAAATAATGTTAGCCATGCCTTTTATAACACAGACTGTTGCTTGTTTGTGAAAACTTACTTTCACTTGTATTAATCTTTTCCCTGCCAGTGCTCAGGAATTGCTCAAGGAGCCATTACACATTCCAACAGTAACACAAAGAATAACCTCACCGTGTTCACCTGGAACCCCCCATCCACCACCAACAGCATCTATTTTGTGTGAGTGGCTGCTTTTTTATGTGTGTGTGTGTGTATATATGTATATATATATATATATATATATAATTATTATTTTTTTTTATTTTTTTTGTATGTATGCATGTATGTATGTATGTATTTGTATATTTGTATGTATATATGTGTGTTTGAATTTATACCCCCCCCCCTCCCCCCACCAGGGCCACCATAGCCAAAGACGCAAACGTATACTGGTTAAACGTCAAATCGGAAATGCTGACTAGAGGTGAAAATTATTTTACAAAACAAAAAGTGTTGATGAACTTAATTAGTAAATGCATAGTAATTCACTGGCAGAAACACAGGAACAAAACACCAGTACAGCACAATAAGGGGTTTACTTTGCATTAAGATCAGTCTTTTTAAATAAATCTACTGTATGCTATCTCAGTGAACCGTGACCAAGGCTTTTTCCACCCCCAACAACAGAGGGAGCAGCCCCCGGGTCAGCTGATCCTAAGATGGCCACCACACCTGCACTTCTGCTTCTGACCCTCCTAATAGCAGCGTTTCAGAGCTAGAGCAGGAAACGGCATCAGGTTACCACAGCGCCGATTGTGTGCAACCTGACGCAGCACGCAAAATGTAAAGCTGACCACAAGTACACAAGCTCACACTTGCTTCTGTGGCTCGTCCTGCCTGTCCAGGGAGACGCCTCTTGAAAGATCAACACACCACTGTCAGTGCCGAGTACACCTGTACATGCTGATGACTGAAGAAACAGCTCAGCTGAATTGAATAGTTATGCTTGGGCTTTTTTAAAATGGGTTAAAGCACTTTGCATAGGGAAAACATCCTTGAACTCTCAAGGACATGTACTTATTTAGATTTAGAAGTAGTTCATCAAGTGTATCCTTTGTGCACAATGTACTTTAATATTAATTCTTTTTTTTAACAATTTTTTTTAGTGTCATGGTCACGAAACATTTTCAAAAATGGATTAAGAGAAAGAAGTACTATTTAATCCCTCTAAACCCAACATGGACAAATCCAAAACATTTTAATGTTAATAGGTAGGAAATGGGTTAAAACATATCCACTAGGTGAAAGGATTTTACTCCAATTGTTATTTTATAGTGTCAATGGGAGGAGAAATTAGAACTTATTCCAACTACTCTAGTGAAAACTTATTTTGGTCACTTTCCTCCTTGTCAAAAGTTGGAAGAATAAAAATATACACACTGAAAATGTTATTTAAAACTAGCACTCAGTCATAACGCAAGCGAAGAGAGGGGAAAAATAGTTCCATGACACAGTGACATGAACATGTGGAGGGTGCTTGAGATCTCAGTCAAGGGCCCTACCATTAGTGCATGCCTTGTACAACCCATTACACCAACCCCAGTGCTCTAGAATAAATCAACCCTAATGACACCAACTCACCCTTATGCATATTTAATTAAATAGTATGAAGACTAGAGTAATCCTAGACTAGTCCTTGGTATAATTGGGTGCTTCCTTCAACACCCCTGCAGTCTAAATACAGGCTTGATGTGTTAAAATACACTAAACACTCATTATGCATGTGTGAGCAGGGGATTTTAATCAGCATTCCTAAATTATTCACATTTTTCTGAAGCTCACATCAGTAGTTTGCACTAGTGTAGGAATGTTTTTGAACAATTATCTGCACATGACCAGATAATGCTCCAGGAACAGTCTGATCCAAAGACTTCAATGAATAACCAAGGAACAGCAGCAGAAGGTGTGACACACTGTGTCGGAGTGCTTGAGACACCTGGGTCACTGGACCTAGGCAGGAGATAAGGCAGGGGGCAAATATAGCAGCCAAAATGTTGATCCACTTAAAGCTCTCGTTAATCCATGAGGGGACCTGACTGCAGGGAAGGCAGCACAGAACAAGGATCTGACAGTGGACACCAGCCTCTCCAGTGCACAAAAACAATCAAATCAATAGATACAGACTTACTATTAAAGGAATAAATAAGGCAGGCTTGACGAGCACAAAATCACAAATGAACCTGCTACTAGTCCATTCCCACCAACCTCACTTAAGCTACAAGAACCTGTCTGAAATGTACCACACAACCAGGTCAACCTTACAACACATTTCTTCAAACCTACTTGAGAGGAGAAAAACACATCTTTGAAGTCACAAAAGCTGCATAAGTTTTTTTCAGTAATTTATTCAAGTCATTAAAAGTAGACTGACTGGAGAAAAGGTGGAACGTGTTCTGGGTTTTAACTTTAACTGGAATGACTGTGACAAGTGGAGAAATCAGACTAAGAATCGCACACATGCACAACCTTTTAAATATACAACATCTCTCAATTAATAGCTAGTGGTGCACTAATTGGACCCACATGTACAAGGCAGAAAAGTCCAAGAAATTCATCTATGTTACACGTTTAACCACTTCACCTCCCCACAATACTTTTTTTAATATTTGATTGTGAATGTTATATTTAAAAAAGAGGAAAAATCTAAAATAAAAATAAAAAAAAGGGGGGGGGGGGGAGTATGACGCTTAGATGTATTTCTTCAGTTCGTCGTAGATGACCAGCACAAAGGCACCACCCATGCCCCTGAGCACATTGGACCAGGCACCCTTGAAGAAGGCCTTACTACCCTCATCCCGAGCAATCTTCCTCCAGCAGTCAATGGTGCCAGTGTACATGATGTCGGCTGTAAACACAAGGACAGGAAGTCAGTCGTTTTCTGGTACACAGACGAACCTGTAGACATTTGTACATGACAACTGCCCTTGTGTGTTCTGCTCTTTGTGCAGATGAAACACACAGGAGGGCTGAGGAACCAACTTTGCCTAGGGAGATGGGATCAAATACGTGCTCACAATACATGCAGAAATTATATTATATGCGCCATTTTACCTCCTCTGCGACCAGATTGCATCATCATACGACGACGGACTGTGTCAAAGGGATAGGAGGCAAGGCCAGCCACGGCAGTCACGGTCTGCGCGATCATCCAGCTCACCACGATGTGGGTATTCTTTGGGTCAGGCAGCATTCCTATAAACATGCAAGTGAAAGTAAAGAGCTGCAATCAGGAAAAAAGGCAGAAAGTGTTAGCCTGACTGGCTGGACAAAGCCCAACTTAAAATTAATGAAAGAATAAAAAACGAATTCGGCAAGCACAGAGTTAGAAATGCTAACGTTGGTCCGAGTGAAGACATGGTGAATAGGCTAGTTTTAGAAGCACACGCAGTTTCTCTTCACCTCACCAGCAATGAACTTACCAGGAGCCACAGGCTTCCTAGGAGGAACAGGTTAGCATTAACAACTGGCTAGAGGGTCAAGCAAACGCGACCCACTTTATACTCACCTTTAGCAGTGTCATAGATACCGAAATAAGCTGCTCTGTAGATGATTATACCCTGTACAGACACGTTGAAGCCCTGGTAGAGCCCCCTCATGCCGTCAGACTTGAAGACTTTCACTAGGCAGTTGCCGAGCCCGGTAAACTCCCTCTCGCTGCCGGCTTTCCCCACATCTGCGGCCAGCCGAGTTCTGGCGAAGTCGAGCGGGTAAACGAAGCAGAGGGAGGTAGCTCCAGCAGCACCTCCTGACGCGAGGTTGCCGGCAAAATACCTCCAGAACTGTGTGTGTTTGTTGACGCCATCAAGGAAGACCTTCTTGTACTTATCCTTGAAGGCAAAGTTGAGGGCCTGGGTGGGGAAGTACCTGATCACATTGGCCAGGTTACCTCTCCAGAAGGACAAGAAACCCTGCTCCTTTGGGATGCGGACCACACAGTCCACAATACCTTTGTACTGCTTGTCAACTGTGATCTGCTTGCTGGCATGCTGGACCTGTGAAAAGCAATCACATGAAATCAAACGAGAGTCTTGGAAAGATACAACGGGAGAACATCCCAAAATGAACTTCACTTCGCGGTTGTTGTTGTTTTTTTTTTTTGAGTCATGTCTGTATCTTGTGGAAACTCTCAATAAGAATAATCACCTTTAATGTTCACGCGACCTTGTAGACGAAAGCAAACTTCTCCAATAAGCGACAAAGTTAACAGGTGCCCAGAGGTCCGGGCATACGCTCCCTTTCTAAACGACCTTGACAGCAAAGAACCAGCCAACGATTATCTAACGTTACCATAACAGCCAGGTTGTAAGGACGCAAGACTACTTCAGCTATCTAGATAGTTGCTTAAGCTCCCCCCATACGCAAGCCAGGCCCGAGACGTAGCTACAACCTTTGCATACCAATATGGAACAATTACATAACGACCGTGTCCGCTTCCTATTCGCTTACTGTGTACATGTAAAAAAAACCAAAAAACCCCAAAACCCTTTTAAAAAATAAAGTACCTATGGTAGACATCGATGCAAAAGTTTTCAATGTTCAGCAAAAGCATGGAAGATGCCAGTTAGCTCGCTGAAGCCTTTTCACAACAGCCATTAACGTTAGCAAGCTCCAATGTCATGCCCCCTAGGACAGAGCAAGCTAGAGCGCTAACGCTAGCCTAGCTACCAGAGCTACGTAGCCGGCTAGCTACGGTCATTAAGAGAAAGAAAGAAGAAAGAGACAAAACAGCCAGCAACTAAACCTTCAGAAGGAATACAACTCAACGTGTTACGAGCCTCGCCAGCTAAACACCTCCACATCCGCGTTACTGCCCCGTTCTAAAAGCCGGTAGCCGGTATGTCGGTAACCGGCCGACGGCCGCCCGGTCACGAGCGCATAGCGCACACCGCTCGCGAGGGCGACGCCCGGCTCACCTGCAGGAGAAGCTTCACCCTCTCGATGGGAGCAACAGCCGTCTTGGAGATCGCCGCGGCAATTCCTCCAGCCAGGAAATCCTTGGCGAACGAAATCGCGGTCTCGCTCATTGTGCGATGCTATTAGATAGCGCTGAAGATGCTGTGTAAATCTGACCGGCGCTTTCCCCCCAACAACTGTTTTAGCAGCCCGCTCGGTCGAAATGGCCGATTTTATGCATGCTTAAGGATTTTCTAAGGCCCGGATCGCGAGACATAACGGGAACTCAGAAGTCCTTTTGTCATTGGTCCATTTGTTCTTTCGGCGTAGAAAACGTAACCGTTCTATTTATACAATGGATCCGCCTCCTTATTCATTGAAAACTGTCAGCACAGAAAAGTAGTGAGCGAAGGTAATTCAAGAGTTTGAACTACTGTGTTGCTTTTTGTATTATTTTTTATGTTACGTTATAAGACGTTATAATACAGTTAGTAACTAGAGTCAAAACAACAGCCTCACTTCAAAGCAAATCTTGCTACTCTAGACAATTAAACAATGAATGCTTCACCAAAATTATGAATGGAGCATGAAAACATTTTGAATGGCACCATCAAAAGTAACAAAGAAAGAAAAATATCAATATAAAGACCTGCCTCTAGCCTTTCTGTTAATATCAACAGACCAGTTTGTGATCCTTTAAAAAGTTTATCCACTTGTTTAGATGTTAGCTATAAACCTATATTTGGAAAATTTACCTTTTTAGCACTATTAGTATAAAAAGATTATGACCACATCTGTATATATTCTGTTTTCTGCCAAGTTCCTTATATAGTTCCTGCAGATGAACAATGAACAGTGTGGACATTCTCAGCTGACACTAAAGTGTAAAGCCAGCCAAGAATAGAGTTCACCCCAAGGGCTCTAGTGCTCTGACCTTCACAGAGGCCAGGATGGAACCCTAGTGCCATTGCAACTCAAGAAAGAAGCTGCCCTATTGCCCCACCCCCAACCCCAAATAAAG
>NC_137504.1:25067500-25210000 GCF_041902795.1 Electrophorus electricus
CATTCACTCTTTGCACCGTTTGGAAGACTTGTGTTTGCTGCCTTCTTCCTTGTCTCGGTGGCGCCGTTCTCTCCCAGAATGCTCCTCTCTGCCTCGACTACTGTCGCGAGTGTGGTGGAAGCTGTCGCGCTCATGAGCGTAGTAGCGGTAGTGTTCGTCCTCACTGTAGCCAGTCCATTCCAGGACCATTGCCATGACAAGGAAAGAAAAAGGTTTTTGTATTAACCTCAACTCATACTGAATTAGGCCCTTCAATCAGATACTCTGCAGCAGAAAGCTTCAAACAGAGAGAGATTTCAAGCAGACCTGCTCACACACACACAAACAGACTAAAGCAGGAAAGGTTTGTGGTTTAAGTTTTAAAAATGGTTAAAGATAACGTGGTTCAAAAAATAAAAATATTTGTGGATTCACCATAATCACTGTGGAAAAATCAACAGTCTTCCCAACATTATGGTGTTTGGAAGTAGGGCCCATGGGCACTCACTCGTATTCACTTGCGGTGGCCGCTCCCTCTCCTCTGTCCTGCTCCTGGTCCCTGTCTGTCTCTCGTTCCCGTTCTCGCCGGAAGCCCTGGTGATCCCAGTGCCCGGGACGTCCACAGCCCCCCCCACCCGTTCCCTTCTCCATCATCGAGCCCCACTGCACATGTGCAGAGGACACGGGAGGGTAGGTGATGTAGTTAGGGTCTATGGACGGAACGTCAGGAAACAATGAACAGCTTTGCCCTTTTTTTGTTTGCACTCATTAAGGTATATTGCCATTTTATACCCTATATAATGCAATGTCTTATATGTTATCTTGTAGGTTACATTACATGGTATATTATACGCCATTTTGCATTATCATGACCTGCGTTGCTGTATCCAAATGGAGGGGGGGCTCTGTTGCCATAGGGACACCGGCTGTTGAGAAACAGCCTTATTAGTAGATGCATGATTAGAAACACACACAAACTGCTTCGTGTGAATAAAAAGTATTACTCCAACACAGTTCCAGTTTGATGTTCACATGCAGGAGCCACCCAATAAATTCAACAGTGCTTACTTCACTGAGCCTGTAATTGCTCACGCTGATTTAAATAATATGCACATATGTAGATATCTACTGCTCAGGCACACCACACTCTTTTCCAAATAGAAGGGCCAGAATATACAATATAATGTCAAACTGGACAGCAAATGGACATTAACATTGACATCTTTATTGAGTGAACTCTATAGTGTTACATCACAGTCACACGCTGTATATACTTCCACAGAATCTAGGCAGTAAATGCATCACAGCATCACATGGACTTATGGAGGAGATACATCTGATTTATTTGCAGATAACACAGAGGACAGAACCAAAACTTTAGGCTCGCAGTGTTGACGTATCCTCTGATGACCACAGATGCCCATGTCAGAAGCATTCCGGGTACGTATGGAATGGGGTCTGTGAAAGGGCCCCTGCTGACAAATGCTGAGTAAGGCCAAATTACTGTAGGACACATTGATGACCAACAGCTTGAGTCTAAACAACAATAGGGCAAACTCTAAAACAGTAAGATTCACACAGCACTGTACACACAATCTCCCATTCCAGGGGAACAAACGTATATGGATACGCTAGAATGTTCAACAGTGAAATCCTGTTGAAATCCTTTAGTTTGCCCCAGGTTTGTCACCCACAGACATCCGCAGATGCACAGATGTGGAGATGCTTTTTCAAGGCCTTCAGTTTTGTCTTCATTAAATGAATTGCGTGTATGCCAAGATTCAGGTTGTTTGATTCAGCCAATTGTGAACATTAAATTTCCTGGCCATGAAAAACCCATGTTTCTATTATGTTTTGGTTAACACTCACTCTACTGAATGGCCAAGGAAGCATTGAATTTTGAGGTATTTCAGTGGATCTAACCAGGTATGTTTCTCTAGAGTTCATCCTGCTGCTATTGATTATCTTTTAATATGCTTTTTCATCTGGACTTGTGTTATTGTGTGTGGCCACTGGTTTGGATCTTGTGAGAAATGTTCCATAATGCTGATTTGTTCTGTTATGCTGAGGTATTTGAGACTATGTCTACATACTGCTTGTGGATGTTATATTTTTTTCATGTTTAAAAGTGGCCTTCTGTGGTCTGCTGAGTGTAACAACATTCCAGTTTGACATTAACACTGGTATTATGCACTATAATTTCTATACAGACTCTCCTAAAACAAAGAAAAAAGTGATTGGATATAGTAAAGCATAAAACAACAGGCACATTTAAAATTATTATAGCTGATCTGAAACCTAATGTTATTAAAATATTCTGTTGAGATTAATTAATTTGAAATGAGACAAGCATTTACATGCGACTGCAGTCACTGCTACTCACCTGTTGACAGGTGGCATCATCAGGTTTGGTGGAGGGGCCAGAGGAGGTGGGAATATACCTGGGGCAAAAACACTGATTTCAAATCTCCGAGCTGTGTTTAACATTATAAGACCAGCAGTGCTGTTCTCTGTATTTTTGGCTGCATTTAAAACAGGCAGTTAAACCGATCGTAGAGTTGTGCATTTAGGATAATCTTTCTACTGTCTAAAAACCAACCAAAATCATCTCATTCTTACATCAACACTCATATTTTTACACATAATCGCATGCTGACATTTTGTCTAGAATATCTAGGAGTAAAATCTGACTTCACTCCATCTAACCATGCTGTGCTTTTCTCCTATTCACTGATTCCAGTTCTCACCTGGAAGGGCAGGTGGAGGTATACCTATAGAAGGAACAAGAACATCATGATCAACAAGACAATGACGACAACGATGATCTTTATCTTTAATTCAATATTATTCTCACAGTGCTTCCCATACATATAAACCCGCATACCAGTAAACCCTTGACTGGGGATGGAGGTGAGGTGGGTCGTTTACCTGGTGGTTGCATGTGTGGGGGCATGCCAGATACAGGAGGTGGGCGTTGCAGGAAGTGCGGTGGAGGCACTCCTATTGGGAGGGGAGGTGGGACTGTGGGTGGAGTTAAAGGCTGTGCCTTGTTGCCATGATCACCAAGAACCTGTGAGACATCATGGAGGTGTGGTTACAATTTACGGAAACACTGATTGCATTTGTAGGCACATAGCAAGCATGTTCTTCAAATCAAAGAGGTGAACTCACCTAGACCTTCCAGTTCATGTCATGGGTTTTCTTGAAAAAAATCATGTGAAAGCATCTATTAAATTCCTGAGATGTTGCAAAAACTCTTTAGTTCCAAATATGGTTTTTAGTTATTAATTTTTGAGGTTCTGAGCTCAATTTCGTCACTTTTATAATACTTATGTGTATTCTAAATCTCACCAAATGCATATTTTTTCCCACTAGATTGGTTGAAAGTAGCACTCAGCATCCAAGAAACCCTAAGGATAATTTGCAACATGTATTCATGTAACTATTTGTTTTGGAATACAGTAATTAAATATAATCACTAAATAAACAAATACTTTTTACTCAAACACAAAATCTTTAATTTTAGAAAAATTGTATTTCCACTAGTTTTGACTTTCTTGCAAACACATTTTACTGTGTAGAATTATGGTTCCCTTATATTTGATATTTTATTTGCATTTGAGTAAACATTTATGTTTCTTAATTTACTTATAAATTATTCATGTTTGTTATGTTTATTAATTTGATTACTGTAAAACATTCAGAATCAAATAGTTACATGAATACATTTTGCAAAATATCCTTTGGGTTTCTTGGATGTTTTGTGCAAATTTCAACCCAATCATGTGAAAACAGAGTTTGTGAGGCTTATAATATACAAACAAAGAATTACAAAAGTGATTACATTTAGCCTCATGGGGCCATCATGGGGTTAAATTCACAATTTTTTAAAAAAGTAAATAAAATAAGAAAAAAAGAATTGGGAGGTGTAGGTGAGTTGGATCATTTACTTTCATGACTGATCATTAAATATATAATTTGTACAACACATTTAAAAATTTAAAAATGAGGCCAAGTATTGTCAAGTGTTGCAATATATTGCCAACAAACAAATATTGTATGTTTGTCTGTGTATTTGAGATGATCTTTAATATTTAAATAAAAGCACCCACAGCTTTGAATCAGAAAGTGAGGAATTAATTGAACACACCTAATCCTCCATTCTGTTAATTGAACATATCTAATCCTCCCTTCTTTCTGTTAACTGAATACATCTAATCCTCTATTCATTCTGTTAACTGAACACATCTAATCCTCCCTTCTTTCTATTAGCTGAACACATCTAATCCTCTGTCCTTTCTGTTAACTGAACAAATCTAATCCTCCCTCCTTTCTATTAGCTGAACACATCTAATTCTGTTCTTTAGGTTAACTGAACACATGTAATCATCCCTTCTTTCTGTTAACTGAACACATCGAATCATCCCTTCTTTCTGTTAACTGAACACATCTAATCCTCTGTTCTTTCTGTTAACTGAACACATCTAATCCTGTTCTTTCTGTTAACTGAACACATCTAATCCTCTGTTCTTTCTGTTAACTGAACACATCTAATCCTCTGTTCTTTAACTGAACACATCTAATCCTGTTCTTTAACTGAACACATCTAATCCTCTGTTCTTTAACTGAACACATCTAATCCTCTGTTCTTTAACTGAACACATCTAATCCTCTGTTCTTTAACTGAACACATCTAATCCTCTGTTCTTTAACTGAACACATCTAATCCTCTGTTCTTTCTGTTAACTGAACACATCTAATCCTCTGTTCTTTAACTGAACACATCTAATCCTCTGTCTTTTCTGTTCCATCTCTCACCTGAATGGGATTCTGTTCCTGCATCTCTCTCCTACGGCCTTCAACCCGGCGGATTGGTCCTGTCTGTCCACCAATCACATCGATTGTTCCGGCCATTTTCCTGGAGAACATGAGGATAGCCAGGAGCTATGGGGCAGTCAAGTTTGCCACCATTACATAATGAGGATCACTTCTCATGCTGGTGTAGATGCTAATATAGACCGATGTACATTTGTTCCATGTCCCTCAGACTATTTCAAGGGCGAACGGAAATGACAAAATACACAACAAAACAACACGTGAGTGAAGAGTGAAGTGACTTAGCAGGCAGGCCAGTGTTGGTGTATTTCCTGAAGGGACCAAGGCACCTGTTGGGTGGAGGCCCAGCCTTTAGCCTGCTGGTAGCTGGCATGACTTGCGTAGAAAAGTCAGACTTAAAGTCCAGCTTGACTGCAGAGCTTTCAACATCCTTCTCCAAACTGACTGTCCTACCCTGCTGGACCTCAAAGGCATGACAAGACTTTCATTATTAACCTGGCGGTGAAAAGCACAGCTTATGCTACATGCAGATTTCCTCCTGCTGATTGAGAGCATGTTTAATGCATTTTGCTGTATGAGAGAGTATTTGAGGAGGAATATCTAAGTAGGATGCATTCATTCTGATGTATATGTTTAGGGTCAGCCAGAAGAGAAGGGTTATAAACACACTGTGATTTTGTTGTGGAAACTCGGAGGCAGACAGGGCTCCAGGCCCAGCAGAAGCCTTCGCTGCTTCTCACAGTATGCTTTCCATGTCTCCTCATTAAAGCCGTAGTTAAAATAGTCTGACAGATCGGCGCCTACACACACACACACACACACACACACACACACACACACACACACACACACACACACACACACACACACACACAGAATAATACCCCAACAGTCAATAAACAAAGAATATATCAAACCAAATATAAAAACACCACATACACACACGCACATATATAGAATAATACCGCAACAATCAATAAAGAAAGAATATATCAAACCAAATATAAAAACCACACACACAAACAAACATTGAATATAAAATCCCAACAGTCAATAAAGAATCTATAAAAATAAAAATAAAAACCACACATAAACATATATAGAATAAAACCCCAAAAGTAATAATGAAAGAATATATCAAAAGAAAAACAAAAACACCACACACAGAATAATACCCCACAGTGAATAAAGAAAGAATATCTAAAAATAAAAACACACACAGACTTTATATATATATATATATATATATATATATATATATATATATATATAGAATAATACCCCACAGTCAATAAAGGATGTATCAAAAGATAAATACACACACACACATGCATGCATATTGTATTGTTTACGTTTGCATCCTACGCAGAACTGTTCTAAATTAGATCACAGTTAAAAAAATCTATGTTCACGAGAGAAGGGAAGTGAATCCACAGCTTCCGTAGCCAAGCTAAAGCAGACGTTCATACCTGGCTTCCTCCACGGCTTGTCCTCATACATATCCGTGTCTGTCTCCACTGCATGCAATCCATTAAAACCGCTGAGAGCCTCCATGTCCACACCTTTAGACTGGAGCTTGTCTGTTCCACAATGACAGTGAAGAATTTGGCATGGCAAAGATCAGACCCAAAAGTAAAACAAAGAAAAAGAGATATGACAGCAAACCTTCTGTGCTTTGAATACCAGTCATAAATGTCCACAAACAGTCCACAGGGGAAAATGATCTACTTTGTTTAAATATAATTGTAATTTTTTTGATAAGAGTGTGAATAGTTGTTGCTTACTAGCAGATGCCACTCCATACCCCCGCACTGGTTTTATGTTAAGGTTTATACCAGTCCCCCTGTGAAAATTACAATTCACATTTCAGTGACAATTTTCATATGCAAGGTGACGGCAAACAAAGAAACAGCAGATCAAACTCTCATGACATGTAGAGCAGAGGAGATTATTTAAACATCATCACAACAGATGCAGCATACATGTAAGTAGGAGCTCCCGTCTTGATGTTTCCAATAGTGACCTTGACATCATCATCATCATCATCATCATCACTATCGCTATCCTCTTCTTCCTCTTCCTTCACACTCTTGGCTGCCTGACCCAATAAATTATAAAAGTTAATTTTGTTAATCCATATTAGATCTTTCCCCAAAAAGCAATCAAGAAGGACTTGTTTCTGTTTTGTGCCCAACAAATTTATTCTGTTTGGTCATTGACTCTCAAAGACCATTAAAAGTCATTTACTGAATGCAACTATTCTGCAACATGTTTTAATTTCACAGTATACACAATCATAAACAGATTTGTTATTTTTGTTACTGGACATTTATTTTATATACAGTCCATCATTATTGAACTATCTGAGGTCAGAGAACTCAAGCACCTTCTACCAACATTTTTGAGAATTCATTGGCAATGCAGACATTACCGTTACCATTACCTACATGCTCATGAAACATATATTTTGCCATTCATTAGTTTGTTCCTTCATTCATTCATTCCTTCACTCATTTTTTAATTTCTGTTTTTACACACTACCTGTTCTGTATTGTTCTTGTCTTCCATGCTGGTACTGCCATCCAGAACACCTTCTTTCTCCCTGGGGTACATACATGGCATTGGGGTTTCAGTTAGTAGGGTCTAGGGTCACATGGCATGAACAGTAACTGAGTGACATTTCCTGTCCTTTTTAATGACAATCTGCTGCTGATGTGGCAGTTATTCAACAGTATAAGTAACAGTTAAGTTTGCTCCCAGCAAACACACATTGCGAAGAGCACAGACTACACTCATTTCCGAACTTTCAGTCTCCTCGACTTTCGCAACGGACTTTCACATGTGATATACAAATGTAATCACGATTAAAAACAAAAAACAAAAAACATCTGCATAATAAATGAATAGGTAAGTAAACAAAAACACCCTATCAATAATAATCTTACCTCGTCTCATTGTTTACAGACTGATTCTTGGAGTTTTCATCTGGTTGAGAACACAGAAAAACATGATATTCAAACCGTGTTTAAGGCTCGAACATTAATGTATTAAACAGGAGCCTCGTTTACTTGCACAGCCCTTCATGGGCCGAATCGCTAGTGCATGTAGCTCGCTAAAGAGCGCGGTACTGTAACAGGCTCGTCAGTTAAAGGTTACATTAGCTGACTGTAGCAGTGTCTGTCCTGCCCGCTGAACGATTCTGGAGGTATACCGCTGAGAAAGCAAAGACAGGCCGTCCTAAAGGCGCAAACGCGCCTTATGTCACACAATGGTTTATTCGGGTGTATAGGCTGTTTACCCCCATATAGCCAATGCTCTTCGTCTTCGACAAGTTCGGACTCATTGACCGGTTCCACTTGTTCCGAGACTGTCAAATCAGTGGACATGATGTGCGAAACTGCAACAATAGCTAGGCTTGTTATTTTTTTTTTTATTAGATGCACATCTTGAGGCAAACTGCTATCAGCCTAAGTTGGAAAGACGAGAAGCAGAGCTGAGATGTGAATTGGGACAGTCCGTGGTTGGTTTTGGTTTGCTGATGCGCATCTACACATTGTATTCCATTGCAGTGAGAAATAAAAATCCTGAGGTCGTCCATAACCCCGTTAATGCCGCCCCTCCTATGCGTCCCTGGGTCCTATGGCCTACTCCTACAGCTTCTTCTTCAGACATCGGTTAGCGGGTTTAAAACTAATAAAACGGTGTGATGTCTCCATCTATCGGGCCTTAATGGGATTTTAGAATGTTTTATATTGTGTTGCAATGCCTAATGTAATAGTGTTCGCATTTTCACTCTAAATGCATTTGGCAGATGCTCTTATCCAAAGTAATTAACATATTTATCTGTATGGCAGGATATGCGTCCCTTATGAACTGAACTCATGAACTTGGCAGTGAGAGAACACTACTCTACCTTCTCTTCCAGATGAGCTGGTATAGAATTCAACCACTCCACATTTCCATTCAGAATGGATTCGTTATCACTACTGAAACAGCTTAGAAATGCATACAGGCACCAAAGCATACTTGACAAGCACAATTAATATTTAATGTTTAAGACCATGCATTAGACTTTTTCTGAAGACAAAGAGCTCAAGTGGAATTCATGCTTACTTTTTTAAAGCATTTTTCATTCATTTCCATAATGTTTTTCATATTAATGGTGCTAAAATAAAACAGTGCTTGAGGTGATTGTGCCAAAAGCATTGTAGCATATTAATGTGCTGTGCTGTCACAAATGGTAAAGTGAATATCATGGTGGATGCTTTGTCTCATTTTTATAATGGTCTCACTACCATGGTGCTTTGCGAGAACTGAGGCCTAAATATTTGTATAAGTCTATATATGAGCGTATGCTGTATTTTTGCCAATTTAAGGTGAAATGAGTTTCCATGAATAGGAATTTGCTTACAATTACAATATTAATGCCATACTCTACCCATGTAAGAGAATCCATTAATGCTTTATTTTTAGATACATAAGTGCATGTGATGAATATTTGAGATTTTACTACTGGCAATATACTGTAGAATCACAATAGATCTACAATCATTGGAAGTTTAAAGACAAAATTGCAATGTTTTCTTGCTTAATTAGCTGATTAAGAAATCAGCTAACCTAGAAATGCATCTTGAAATTGCACCGATTCAGAAAAACTGAACTTCACCAATTTACACTTTTTGTACATCTGGTTCTAGGTGCATCACCAGGCACATGACATTTCAGAAGCAGCATCACTGTTACGCCGTGTGCGAATTGGAGACCACCCAATTTCTGACTGGGCATCATCTGTCTGAGGTCCCCACCCCCAGCGGGAGGAGCTGCGTAAGCCTTGATTTTTTCCTCTCCATAAGCGAGGCTTGGAGTTCATCTGTGAAAACGCTAGAACATGAACTAAATACCATAAACAAACTCAACTGCTTAGCTGATCATGGTAAAAAAAAAAAAAAGTAAAAGTTTTGAGACCTGGACAAATACTGATGTGTTCATCTGGAGTGCTTCCACACGCTCTCTTAGATGACCCAGCCAGTCCACATGCTCAGTGATCGACTGTCTCAGATCACCATTGTTCTGTTTTGATCAGAGAATAACAACATAATCAACATGCTATCTTATAATTAATCAGTGCTTTTTTAGTTCTAATTCTATCCAAAATGTATAGAGTACTGTATTACATCATGACCTGATTCCTTCTCATCTTATAACCTGAAAACTGATCAGTTCATTTAAATCTATTCAAAAATGATGATGACCACAATGACCGACACTTTGAAAAAAACATACATTTGGGAAGCTTTTCACTGAACCAAAAAGTGACCCTACATAACCTCACAGAATATCGTTAATGTTTCGCACCCCAAACGGGCTTTCTCTGAGGTCAGCAGCTGCCAGGCGTATGTGTTCCAGTTTGTCAATGTGCTCCTTTAGTCGATCTTCCAGCTCCTGCATCATCATCAGACCTTCATCTCTCTGCTTCCCCTGTCCGCCCACCATGCTGCAGGACAATACTGATACAGGCAGGAGATATAGCAACAAAATAGCCATAACAGCTTGTCAGGAAGAACACTGCCAATTTATGCCGATATTAGACAGGGTTGGACAATTCCAGACTCAGGAAGCAGCAGCAGTTTTGTGATATCCCAACTCCAGCATGCCTGAACTGGCTTATCAGATAATTACACTGGACAACAAAACCTGTAATTCTTCTGTCACATATGGTTTTTAAATGACAGGGCAATTCAATTTTACATTAAATATATATTAGGGGAGACTGGGGATGGTTATAACCACATCACTTTCACTAATAAGTGATGGCCTTAGACTTGTATGATCAGTTTCATATATGACCACTTTCTTCCTGACTTTGCATGTGAAATTGCATAGCTGTATGAAGAAGTATGCAGATTTTACAGCCAAAAATTATTTTCAGATAAGAAAGACCAAGTACTATTTTTTTATTAGTACTGATTCAGTTTTATTTAACTTGCATTATATTAAAGAATAGTCTCTTAGGTAAAATGAGAGGCATTTAATCTAAGCTAATTTTCAAACCACCATGCTGCTACAGCTAGCTAAACAATGGCTTGTAGGGATGGAGATGTTTCTTGCACCTTTACAAAATGTGTTACTAACTCCATAGTAACAACTAAACACATTTTCATTATCCTCCTTTTCCTTTATATTCCTTTTCTCAGCATGCCAAGACAGCGGGTGAAAAACTGATAGGGCCCTGCGTGCACACATACTTAAATCTGCATCGGTTGAGATGAGGCAGGGAAAGACAGCAAAGTCCGTCACCAAAGGATATTCTAACTGAGCCGATACTGCAAGAAATTATTAATTTCAGAGAACAAGGATCAAGACAGCTACCCAGTGTGGGTTATGACAGCAGTCAAAATGTATTCACTGTGCAGCTAAAGGATGCAGCAGCAGATTTGTTTTTTTGTACTTACTCCACATGAGGCAGGCCTACTGAGCATCTGACAGGAACACATTAGTGTGTTAGACCTATATAGAAATTGGTTAGTATATGTATCGGTTGTTTTATATGTGTGTTGTGTTGGTATGTGCAAGAAGGGATGTCTGTGAATAAGCTTTTCATTGTTTCTGGCCACCTGTGTCGGGATCATATGACCACGTACCTAACTAACAGTCTTTATATGTATGCATCCAGAAGCTACTACTAGATGTTGAAATATTTGCATATGCACAATAAAGTGATTAGGATGTATATTTTGTGGTGTGGTCTCTATTTATAATCTTCACTCTTATTGTTACAACTTACCCGGTAGAGGGGCAGATTGTGTTAGTTACCCTGTTAGAGAGGCAGATTGTAACAGTGGAACTCCTTGTATTTAGCCTCAGTTAATGAATTATGTGTTATATGTGGAGAGGTTGGAAACTTTACTCTTTGCAGAAGACAAATAAGGGAAGATGGTATAAATATTTGAGAGCTTGAACATAAATATTCCGTGAGCTGCTGAAACAAGAAGTGTTACAACCATCCCCAGTCTGCCATACTTATTCATAAATAAGGCTGCTATCACACTTATGTGTACAGATTTACTTCTAAAATGTACAGTGCATCATTTTTGAGTACATACTATGGGACCAAATCAACTATGGGCGATAGAGAAAATTAAAAAACATATTTGGATTCAGAATGCAAAAATACATAATGAACAGGTATTTTTTTGCAGGAAGCAGTCATTGTTGACCAGTGTTATTAGGCCCTGGATAAACCAAAGATGTGCAGAGGCGAGGAAATTTCAGCAATACAGTAATGTCAGTGATACAGCACTGGACCTACTCCCCCCCCAGATCTCAGACCAGCTCAGTTTAGCCATATTCCTCCACATCTCTATGGTCAGAAAAGAAACAATGGAACATGGGCCAAGAAAGAACCCTTGTATACTGTACATGCAGTTCTTAAAATCACTTTTTCTTCTACTGGTTACATAATTTTTATAAGTGTGTCTATGTAAGAGTGTCTAACCAAACGACTAAATAGTATCTTGAAAAAAAATGCACAAATAGGGGAAAATACAAAACCATAGCTGTTTCAACACTGATCACTAAGTTATAGGTTAAGTAAAACTGTACACCTTAATTAGAAGAAAACACATGCATTACATGCAGGGGGAAAAAAAACCTTAACAAACTAACTAAGAAATTTTCTCAGAAACGACTTAAGTTTCCAAATCCTAAAAAATAGGACGTTAATCACTTTTTCACCAACTGAACATGTGACCAACAGCGATGGATGCGCAGTATAAGATGATAATAAAATCATGAATCCATACACTGCATCGGCAATGATGCAAGCATGATAGGCCTACTATAATCCCTGCGAGGATGACTATTAATTTAGTCTTTTAATAGCATTTTAGACAAAACAGAGCGACAATGGTTTCAATCGCCATTTAAATCAAAACAGCACCTGAAAACAAACCAAGTGTACGCATTCCTTAAAAGACTGGACAATCTATTACTAAGATATATGAACGAACACATCACCGTACTGTTAAAGTCCTAAAAAAACCCCCAAAACATTTCTTACAAATCCCAGCACACCCCTGATCATTCAGAACGTGGCAAGAACTAAAGCGCAACAGGTCCAAATAACGGTGTAACTCCTGATACTTTTCATGCTCAAATCGACTACGAGATTTTTGTTTACAGTATCTGAAATATAGTGATGGCACTTCTTTTAAACGACTTACTTTTCAGCACAGAGGCAGTGGAAAATTCCCTCTTGTTCCACCTCTTAACCTGTTGAGTTCATGCAAAAAATGTTTGGAATTCCGTACCTCGCCTGTCTACGTCACCACACACACTATCTCAGCCGAGGGCTCGTGTGCTCAGGGCTTCCTCATTTCTTATGTTAACTTTTTCATCTACATTTTTCCTCATTAAAAAAAAAGGAATGCAAATATGTTTTAAGGTTAAAAGGGATAAAGGTTGAAACGACACGAAGGAAAATAATTGGTCTATGTACGCATGCTGTAGAAATACTGTTATGTTAGTGTGCTGGATTAAACAAATAAAAAATAAAAGATGTTATTTTCATGAAATATTGTCGTAAAGAAAAATTTAACACGGCCAACTGCTACTTAGTCCCATCTCACTAAAACCCCGGACATGCTCTTTCCGGTTTAAGCAGTTGGCCTAATCTTTGGAGGAGCGAACACACCATGCGTAATGTACGTTCGGGACATGTATTCACTACTTTCTGAAGTGGTTCGTTTTTTACCCCCACCAATGTTTGAAAATGTAGCTAGTAATATATGAGAAAGAGATTTGCATTTCTGTTTCATTTGGGTAAATTGTTTCCTCTACAAGCTGTCATTGCTTAATTTATAAAATAAATAATTCGACTACAATTGTTATACGATGCCGCGATAATTAACGCGACACACCTAACATTGCGTGAAACGAAACAAATTCTTTTATCAAACGAATTAGAAGCCAACTACATTACAGATATTTAAACCAGAGCTGATACTTGTTCAGCGCCGCCAGGCGCTTGGGAACATGCGTGCCCAAGTATGAGGGCTAGCGGAACTGAACCCCAGGCCGGATTCCGGTTTCGAGCACTTCTCAAGCAAGTTACGCTCACGGTACATGCACAGAAAAAAGGAATACGGACGGGGATTCAAACGGACAGACGTTAATGTGGACTGCGATATGGTCCGCGCTACACTAACTCACAGTGGTGATCCCTTGGTTTGATATTATTAAAAATGGACCCATATTATTAATTTACGTGTTAAATCATATGAATGCTGTGATTAAACAAATACAGTCCGAGAAGCCTGCGGCTGCTAGAAAGTTGCTTTGCACATGTGCAGCCTTCTGCGATAAGCAAATATTGCGATATCGATGAACAAACAATAGATCGTGCAGGTTTTGCATGGAACATCACACCTGATGCATAAGTAATAGGCAGGAAAATCAATTCCTTCCTCGAGGTCCGTCCACACGTTTTCTCCATTCCCAATAGCAACTTGCATTTGCAAATAATTCTGAAAAGGAACAAGCTTTTTGGAAAAAGCAGTCTGCTTTATTTTTTCCTCTCAACGAGATCATGTAACAAGAAAAAGAGCAATTATGATCACATCTCTGAAAGGATAAACAACATGGAGGGATAGACAGACTGAAAGGGCAGCAGCGAGCACTGTCGCTTACACAAACTTAAATATGTAGAACTTCAACAGGAAAATACCCATTGTCACCCCTTTAAATACAAGTCTACAAAGAAAAGGGCAATAATGTGTGCCTGTACAGTTATTACTTTGTGATCAAAGAACGATATTACCATTGAAGTTCAAGTGTTCAAGCAGTGTCAATGTACACCTACCGAAGGGAGGGAGGGAGGGAGGGAGATAAAAAAAAACAAAAACAACCCACACACACACACACACACACACCATGAGGGGGAACTGGGGCAGAAAATATCCTGCAAACCAAACCAAGTGACAGTCCCAATTTGTGAAAGAGGTGGTGTCCCTTAAGCTAAGCATTTTCCTCAGATATTAACAAACATTATTAAATGCGTCTTCAAGCTTTTCATGTCATTCTGCAAACACAAGTATGAATGGCTATAGTGATGCACATCTGTATGATCAATACCTGTAAATTCTCGTTTGGTTCACCATTGATAACCATGAACATACTATTTACTTGCCCCACCCCTTTGAAATGAGAAGTGCAGCTGATGTGCTCAGATTCATACATCAAAAACGTGCACGTCTTCACTGAGGCGCTGTAGTCTTAACCAAAATTACATGACTACACACCAGACAAATCAGTCACCCCCTCCATGATGCCACACCCTTGGACCCTCACAACAATTAGACCACACTGTACTGCTGGAACCATCCCTTGGTACTGTACATGACAGCAAGGACATTGTGCCCAAAATAAACCTTTTCAGCACCAACCCCAATGAGCCAACACGATCACAAGCATTACGATAGGACATCTCAATCATCCACACAAGTGTTTCAGGTGAGCTGATTAAAGAGGCAGTGGGAGGGAAAACAAAAACTAAACTAAACACTTGCTGAATAAGCAAATCAGTTAATGCAAATTTAGGTCTTTGTTTCTGAAAACAACCAAATCAAGCTCACATTTTTATATTATATATATATATATATATATATATATATATATATAAAATAAAAATGAGAGAGAGAGAGAGGAGAGGCAGGGGGGAGGAACATGTCAGATCAGCGATAGGGATAACACAGAAAAGCCATTTAAATGATCAAGTGCTCCAAGTTTTCACACATTCCACCTTGGTTCACCAAATGCACACAACCCAATATTTCCAAAAACACACATCCCTCAAATAATACATGCCCTCCACTGGCCCAGGCTAAGAAACAAGCACGCACACATGCACGCACACACCAATTCCTTTGAATACTGACACCGCACCAATGCCGGTGAGACTTCAAGAAGCAAAATATCTGCAAAAAACCCAACCAAAAAAACAAACAAAAAAAAACCCCAAAACAACCCCCTCCCCCCAAAGATTAGTTACATAATACATGAAAAAAAAAAACAGCTTTTAAAAATAATATAGGTCTTCACTAAGCAGTCTTTCATAAGCTGTTGAAGTTCAGTTTCTCGTTCGCCGGGATCGCATTTTACAGGTCAAGCTTGCCTTGGATTCACAGAACAATGTCCTTAAACTGGGTTTTGAAGTTTGTTTTATTCAGTAAAAGGTGCCCTTTAATAATAGAGCAAATAGGCATTGATTATGATAGATATTTATTAAAAAAGAAAGGAGAGGAAAAAAAAAAAAAAAAAAAGTTAAAATTCCATGGTACCCAGTAAAAATGACAAATGGTTCCATACACTGCAGTTCTTACAGAGGCTTACAGGTAAGCTTCCAACATGTTCATTGATTCTCAACCGTCACTCAAAACTACAGTCCAAGCAGATGGGAACAGTTTGGCAATGGATTGGAAGATGTACAAGCTGAGGGAGGTTGTGATGCTTCCTTATTTTTCAGTTTTCTTTTTTCAAACTTTGATGCAGAAAACATGAAATTTGCCTTAACATTATTCTTTTCTTTAAATGAAAAATGTTAATAAATAAAGATGATTTTGAAGAGTCTGCTTAGAAAAGTCCCAAGCTATTGTGTGTGTATATATATATATAATATAGTATACATTTTATTTTTGTGTGTGTGTGTGTGTGCGCACACGCGCATGTATGTATGTGGTGTGTGAGTATGTATACATGTGAGGTGTTGGATTTTGGTGCTCCTGTTTCAGTTTCTTGTCTTAGAGAGAAGTGAAAGATGGACGTGGGGGGAGGGAAATAAAAATAAACAAAACAAAAACAAACAAACAGGAAAAAAAGGGTAGAGAGGTCCTAAGGTTGCCTGAAGGCAACGAAATCTGAGCAGCGTGGAGCTGAGGTGACTGCAGCAGACTGGAGGCGGGCAGAGGTTCCACATCAGACCTTGTTGTCCTCTGCTTTGGCTGCCTGGGGCTTGATGGCTCCGGTGCGCCCTGGCTTGGCTTGGCCAGAGGCCAGGGGCTCCTGGAGCTTGCTGGGCATCACTGATGAGGAGGCCTTCAGGTCGCCCACAGCCTGCCGGGACTCACGGAGGGCCTTGGTCTGTGTGCGAGCAGCCAAACAACCGGAGGAAAGGGAAGGAAATGCAATGTTTAAGCGCAAGAATGGCTCACAGATGCTGATGGGTGGGGGAAAGGCACAGTGCTTTATATAAAGAGCAACATTCTTTTCATCAAAAGTACTGTTGTTTTTTTATTTTTTCCCCCCCTCATAAAATTAGACAAGTTCTTCTATTTTCGTGTATGGAACAACTACAGAGAGTAATAAATTCTAACATGGCAACAAAGGATAGCAATAAAGTCCAACAAGCAAAAAAAACCCCACGTGACCTGCTGGAATAATGACAGAGTAAAACAACTGATTCCCACTTAGTCAAAACAACAAGAAAAAGCCGAAATGAGATTACCTACATTTACAGTGGGTGGCTCACCTTCGTGCCCTCCTCAGGCCCCTTGGTGGCCGCCTCAGGGTTGGAAGGTGGGGTGGAGTGGGGTGGCTCGCGACCCGGGCTGGGGTAAGGGGGGGAACGAATGATGACGGCCTTGTTTACCTGCACGACGGGCCGCTGGATGGGGCTGGGGAAGGGGCCCGCGGTGGGGGCACGGATGTGCATCACCATGCTGCCCTGGGGAGGGGCCACCTGGCCAGAGGAACAGACAGGAAAAGAAACAAAACACAATTAAGTGCTGGCGGCTCTTCAACAGTACTTTAAGTTGTGGCAAACCAGAGAACCTGCTCTGTAAGAAGTCCAACTTTTATCTTGTGGAATTACAAAAGGCAAGAACCCCCCAACAAAGCAAGGGGACGGAGGGAAAAAAAAAAAAAAAAAAAAAGTACAAAACCAAAATTGCCATGAGGTTGATACCTGTTGAGGGTAATGTCCAGGCAGGGGGCCCACAGCCTGGGGACCACTGGGACCAGAGGGCTTCCCACTGGGGCTAGCCGAGCCAGGCCTGCGGAGGGCCAGCAGACACGCCATCAAACCCACCATACACGTGAAACCCGCTCTTTCTGCTTTAACAAGCCAACACAAGTCATGTCATTTAGGAACTGCTCACGCTCACCTGTAGGAGCCAGCAGGTATTCCAGGTGAGTGGTTGCCCTTGTCGGAAAACTGGAATCCTTTCATCTCCATCTGGGATGGCTGCGAGATGGAGGTGGCAGAAAGGAGCAGTTATTATCAAATCAAATACACTAGAGCTCAGCCAATTGTGTGTCACACTGCCAATGTCTGGCTGGCTGCCTCAGAAGAACTCGAGGTAGAGTTCCAGCTTAAAGTTGCAAATTACCCAGATACCCACAGAAAGAAGCTTTTGTCTGAGAGCTTTTGCAACACAGCCTTTAGACAATGCAGTTTAAAACATATCGAATACCACCCAGAAACAGAGGAGTCAGAATATAAACTGCAACAATAGGTCTTAAAAAGTCCCTTTTAAAAATGTTGAAAACTTTGAATCTTCTCAAATACAAACAGAAAGAAGGGTGGTTGGGTGTTTCCAAAACCTAAGTGCTGAAAGAACCTGAAAGTTTTTAATCTGTTCTAACGCTTGGCTAGGAACACGTTATTCCCAAAGACACCTCAAGGGGGCCAGCTCACCTCCCTGTTAGTAGGCATGATGGGTGGCTGGGAGCCGGGGGGCATGATGCGCCGTGGGGCGCTCACAGACAGATTCTGCCCCTGCTGCAGCTGGATGGACTGGGGCAGGATAAGGTGCTGCTGGGCTGAGCCATAACGCAGCTGAGAGCCAGGCAGTGGCATGGGCACCTACACACACATACACAGATTTAATGAAACAAAGTAAGAGAAACACCTTAATAAAAACAAATAAAGAAAAAGCATTTCTTATTTTAAGAGTCAGTATATTTGGACAACTGTTTTACTTTTGTTACTGTTTGTTAACAAAAAACTTCAATTAAACTAAGATCACCAGATATGTTCAGGTCACCTGAATAAGCTGGGAGTCCATGAGCTGGGAAGTGCCCATGCCAGGAGCCTGGTTCATGGGCCCGTCGTAAACCAGGGGCTGATTGCCGTTGATGGGCTGGTAGTGGGAGCCTGACTGGGGTTTCACCATGTCAGAGGGCTGCATGCCAGGGAAGGTTGAGTACGGGCCTTTAAGAGGGGCCCCTCCCGACAGCACCATGGGACTCGGCTGAGAGAGGTTGGGATGCATGTACACCTGGGACCTAGAAATAGCATGTTAGTGTTCACCAACCTTGCTGGAAGGGTCTCAGCAGAAATGCAGCACTTTTCATACATGTGGTCACTATGGTCAACATTTTTAGCTTCAAACAGGGGAAGGGGGGGGGGGGGGAATTTAAAAAAAAAATTAAAAAATAATATATATATATATATATATATATATATATATATATATATATATATATATATATATTTTTTTTTTTTTATTATTTTTTTTAAATTTATTTATTTCATTTATTTTTAAACACCACTGACGAATACAATACAGAATTCACTAGTAATTAATTTCACCCAACAGATCTAACTGGCCAACACCTACAAATGAGAACAGCATGATTCCTGTGCTCAGTGTACCTGAAAGGGGGGATGGAGTTGAACATATCCTGGGACTGAGAGACAGGCAGGCCTCCCCTGAGTCCAAGCTGGGCCTGCGCCTGCAAAGATGTGTGCAGGGAGATGGGAATCTGCTGGGCGGCTGCTGCCTGCACACACGCACACGCACACGCACACGCACACGCACACGCACACGCACACGCACACGCACACGCACACGCACACGCACACGCACACGCACACGCACACGCACACACGCGCGCGCACGCGCACGCGCACGCGCACGCACACGCACACGCACACGCACACGCACACACACACGCACACACACACACACACACACACACACACACACACACACACACACACACACACACACACACAGACAGAGAGAATGAGCACAATCTTGATAGACAAGCTGAGTTAAATCAAGTCTGTACAGGAGGGGTAAAAAGCACCACCCAAGACAGCCATCCTGGAGGGCATTACGGAATACTCTTGACTGCTGCTGGTACCTGCTGGTAGCTCTGTTGCTGGGTCATGGTTGGCGGCACCAGTCGAGGCTGACTAGGAAAAACATGGCCGTCCAGATACAGAGGAGGGATGTGATTACCTACAGAGAAAGGGATAAAACATACCAGCTGTTAGTCAGCCAAAAAAATTGTAGCCAAACAATTTGTTTTCTAGACATGCAAGTAAACAAGTCATGTGAACGGATCGTAAACTGACAGATCCCTCAGGAAATGAGGTCCTACTCCTAAGAACTGCCTGCCATTTGAATGGTCACACACCTGCCCCTGAAATGTAATTCTCGTGCCCTCAGTGCAGCACTAAGGCAGACTTAACAGCAGGTGGGTCACCTTGCATGGACACAGAGGGGGCAACAGAGGCCACGGGCATGGGCGGCATGGAGACACCTCCGAAGGAGCTGTAGCTGACGCCGCTGGAGGAGCCGGCGCTGCAGGGGGGCTGGGTACCTGAGCCGGCCCCGCCGGGGGAGCCCTGCTCGGGGAGCGACTGCGAGTTCTCCCAGGCTTTACGGGCAGACTCCATCTGCGGGGGAGAACAGGAGCATGAGAGAGTCCAGCAGCACTCTCACTGGGGTATCTGCAGTGCCAGCAAGATCTACCTTAAGAGTGAGGTCCGTGGTGGGGAAGGATATTGGGTTGAGGTTGATGGCAGGTTGCAGGTGATCTCTGCGCAGCATAGGAATGCCCTGAGCAAGGCCCGCCTAAAGACACACCAGTTTCAGTTACCGTGGAGTGAGGAGACCAGTCACAAACGCTCATCATGCCATAAAGCTGGGAAACCCACGTTGCCAACGAGAGCATCCTGCAGCTTGGTGACTGGGCTGGACACAGCCACAGGGGCAGACCCCGGCGGAAGGCTGAAGTCCGAGTCCTTCGCACTGACGCCAAACTCGATGGGGGGAACAGGGATGACGCTGTCCACACCGTTGACCGGGGTGATGGGCCCCTCCAGACGCTCCATGCCCTCTGAGCCCTTGCGGTTCTTCAGTGAGCGTTCGTTGCCGATTGGACCCGGCTTGTGCTCTTTGCTCTGTTCGGGTCCCGCGTCCGAGTCCTAGAGAATGAACGGGTCAATAAAGGGACAGCTTGAACATTAAATGCTGAAGTCGGGGGGGGGGGGGGGGGGGGCATTAATATTTTATGCAGGGGCATTATTGGCACTGCATAAAAATGAGCTTTTAGTTTTGTTTTTTCTTCGTTGCCCACACTGTTGGTCATGTTACTGTTTTTGGATGAAAGACTTTAGGTAACATTACTTCATGAACCTTAGGAGGGTGTATGTAATTCAACTGAGACAAAACCACACACAACTACATGCGTTACCTCAGAATTTGGTTCGCTCCCAGTGTACGAGACCTGCTTCGTCCATGAGTCACCACCAGACGACTGAACTGTAAGAGCTGGAGGGGGGGGAAATCAAGTTTCAACATTCAGCTTAAACACACACACACACACACACCACGGCTTCTCAAAACCAGGGAAAGGACAAGGGAATTTCTCATAGCTAGAATACCACAGACACAAAACATCATGCTTCAGAAACAGGGGTGTTAAGAGTTGCTGAAGGGCTACCAGCCTAGATCAGGACAGTTGTACCTGTGCTGTTGGTTTCCCATATCTCCGTGCCCAAGTTGCTGGTTGAGAGGGGCTCTTCCGGCTGTTCCATGGACATGCTGCCCTGCTTCTTAGCAAATCGGGGAGGCATCTTTGAAGTGACTGATCTATTCTTTACTGCTACCTACAGGCAGACATCCCCACACAAACGCTGTCAGAGCTGTAAAATTTGCCTTCGGTTACTCATTAAGAAGACATGATTGTAAGTAGTTGCAGGGATGCACAGAGATTTGGCTACTGATGAGCTCTACTTTGCCATTCTGCTAAATATGGAGGATGAGTGCCTCCTAAAGAAAGACAAACGTACCGGCGGGCCCTGCTCCTTCCTCCTGCGCTCGTCCTCCTGAGGGCGGCGCTGTTTTTTTGAAAGGGCATCCTGGAATCCCTCCGGACTTGGAATGGAAGCTCCCGAATCGCTTTCAACTGTGTCACAGAGGAGTCACACTGAATTCAAGGTCACCAGACCTTGTAAGCTCTAAAACTAAGAAAATATTCTTACATAATAGCTAAGAGCAACAAGTTATTCTACAGAAACAACTTTAGTACTAAACGTTTTAACATGCACAGCCAGTATTATTAGCAGAGTAAAGATTCTCCACAAGGAGGAGCTATTAGCACTTAAGTGTCAGACAATAAGCAAGAATGGTGCTTTATGTCAGTAACAGTACAAATACATCCAAAACCACATACAGCAATAACTACAAATAGGAAGAGATGTTATATTAATGTGTCAGTATTTTCTTCCTTTCCATCTTTGTTATTGTAAAGCAACCCTGAGGCTATATAAATTAAACTTATTTTTAAAAAATGCAGTAAATGCTATTAGTATGTTACTTCATGTGCACATAGTATAGGAACATTAAGCACACTACTGAATTCGTATGTTGCAGACAACAAACTCTTAAAATATTTTTCTAACTAGAGCCATTTATTGGTATACTAATTTAATGTAGCATTTTGTAAGTTACTTTTTTGAATACAGCATGTGGGGCCTTTTTATTACTTGTATATTTCCCCTAGAGATGCCACAATACCAGTTTTTCTGGTACGAACCTGATAACGATATCTTGTATTTCAATGTTGACCGATATCGATACCAATCTAATATTTTCAGTGTTGTGGGAGATGCATTATATATTTTATTGATATCGTGCATGGATAAGACATGAATAAAATGACAAAAAACGAAACTTTGTTTACAAGACTAAAGTGTAATTTCTTCCTTCCATTGCCTTACAGTCAGTGTCTGACTGTCAGCACACATTCACTTTGTCTGGCTGTCTGTTCAGTACAGCTGCCTCACTCACCCCTGAAACTTGCACTGTAGTTTGTGCATTTTTTTTTCTTATTACTGAATTGTTCTTGTTTTAGAGGTAAATTGCTGTTCTACCCAATACACAGCGAACGCTCACCAGGTACTAATGTGAGCAACAGAGACAGACAACCAGTACTACGAATCTTCACTCGAGTTGTTTTGAAACAATTGAAATTTAATCTGAAATCGTTTACAAGATGGTCATTCTTTCTAGTGGAAAAAAAACCCCTAAAAAACAAAACAAAAAAAACAACTAACTCCATTGACGTTAGTCTGATCGCCAAATATGTGAATTTAGAGAAGGCGAGTACTTTTAGTTTGGTGATCATTTATCCTTTCTGCCTGTTTCTGCTGCTCTTTCTCCCAGACCCTGAATTTCCTTTATTTCAGGTCAAATTAGAAATGTAAAAAAAAAAAAAGTTTTAACAAACAAAATCAGAATTGGTTGCAGATATAGCAGTGAGCAAGTGCTAAAACACTACTTTTGTCTTGTTTAAATGCTCTCACTAGAAGGTAGAAGGCCTGTTCCTCACACTAGGTTATCAAAATGATAGCGATGGAAATCACGTGAGACTGTATGGATATTTGCATTTGAACATAAGTTTTAGTCATTAATGAGAAGAAAACTCTACTGTTAAACTGCTCACTGTTCTCACATGCGCTGTGCTAGTGCAAAGCACTGTTGGCCTATTTTTCAGGCTGGATTTGTGATGGTAGCAGATCAGTTTCCATTACAAAAAAATAAATTCACCGATATTCGAGCCAGCATTTTTGCTGATATTGGCCTGATACCGATATGTGGTATTGGATCGGTGCCATCACTAGTTTTCCCTTTATGTTTTTGTGTGGTCTTATTCTTACTCGGGTAACTATTCAGGTCGTATTGGGAGAGGGGCTCAGCCATGTCTCCTTTGATGCCCCGTGGTTTCAGCTCCTTCTCCATCTTCTTGGCGACAGCATCGGAGGTGCTGGTGGTGAGGCCTTCCTCTGTCTGCTCCACCGTGTACACCGGCACTGTGCTCAAACCTGGAGCTGCATCATCTGGACTCCTGCACAGTTCAAACCAGGCTACTTGTTTGGAAAGATGTGTTATTAATTAATAGGTCTAATTAATAACTTAACTCAGTCATTAAATGTGCCCCCACCATTTTAGTTCTACGGCAGTGTTCGAACTCACCTTCTGCAGTTGGGTGAGACCCCATTCTGCCAGCCGTCATTGCGGTTTGACGAGCCAACACTAGAGGGGGTGTCCGTAGAGCGACTCATCTTGCTGCTTTCCAAAACGACCATGTCATTCTTGCGGTTCTGTCGGTCCACAAGAGGGCGCTGGCTGGAGAAGCTCCTTTTAGAGAGCTCTCTCTTCTCTGAGCCGGCCTCGCTGTGGGTGGGGTCAGCGGGTGCATCGCCATGCTGGGCACCGCCCCGCTTCTCCCGCCAATCGTTAAAGTCACTGTTCTCTGAACCGGTCTCCCAGTCCTCACCCTGATGTCCAAACTCCTGCTGCCTGCCACCAGAGTACTGGCCTGGCCAGTGATCGTCGGCCTTCGAGCGACTGGGCCAAGGGTTAGCGAGGTCCCCGTTGACGTACTCCTCGCTGTTCCACTGAGCCCCAGTCTCCCGTTCCTGACGCAGCCTCCTGAACCGCGGCGGCTTGTCCTGGCGTGGCGGGCGACGTCTCCTCAGGGGCCTGTTGTCAGGGTTGTCGTTGTCCAGGTAGTAGTCCCCCTCCCCTCTGTCCTCTACACCATTCTCCACAAAGGACGCGGAGAACTTTGGTGGGTATTTTAGGGGTTCACCCTCGGCTGACTTCCTCGAATACGAGTCGCTCCCAAAGTTGTATCCATTCTCCTGCGTGACAACACCTCCAAACTGTGTTCCTCGTCCCCTCCAGGTAGAGATTTCCCTTGTGCCAAAGCCGCGGTTGTACCCGGCATTGAGGCGCGGCGGGAGGGACCGGCCGAAGCCTCTTGTTGTTTTGGGCTTCTCCCGCGCCTCTCCTCCTCCACCCTGATCATTGTTGTAGACCTTGTTGGACCTCCACGAGTCCCTCTCCACCCTCTTCATGTCCCCTGAGCCTGAATATGGCGCCTCGCCGTTCTCGGAGCCCTTCTGCCGACGCCGTTTGGGCAGCTCCTCGTACTCTGATGCCTCGCTCAGGGTCTCGCTTACATTGCGGCGCCGCGGTTTACCCCGTTGTAGCTCCTCGGCCTTGGCGAAGTCCCGTGGGGCCCTGCCCCGGCCTGCCCGCTGGCCGTTGCTGGAGTTGTATGCACCCCTGGGGTTGTCTGAGCGTTCCCCACGCCCCCTGCCGCCCCGAGAGCTGAACTCCCTGAAGCCCCTGCCACGGCCCCGCCCTGTCCCTCTGGCCCCGGCGAATGCCTGCTCTTCATCAATGAAGATCCAGTTGTTGCGGCGTGGCACTGGTAGCTCTCGGCTGTCTAAGGGCTCTTTAAGCTGGGACTTGCCGCCATCCCAGGTGTTCTCCTTGGTGGACTCCTCGCTTAGATTGCTGGCCTTTTCTACTTTGGGAGGAGCAAACTGCTTCTCCTCGTGAAAGGCGGCTGGAGGAGGAACAGAGTGCCTGCTGGTCAGGGGCTGGCTGTCCTTCTTCAGGTCATACACGTTGGTCAGGACCTCCTTCTCCAGCCGATATGGAACAGGCTTTTCTTCTGGCTCCGATTTGGGCTTCTCATTCTCCTTGTCCTCGACCTTCAGGGCCTTGAGCACGGGCTTCTTGATGGGACCGGTCCTCCTGAGGGTCCTGCCGCTGGACTCGGATGGCGGGCCAGCACTGCTGGAGCTGGAGCCGGAGCCTGGCTCGGCCCACTGAGACTGCATGCAGCCGTCTTTCTTCAGCGAGCCCTCTTTTCTCCAGAAGTCCGAGTCATAGCCCTTCTCTTTACCCTCACACGCATCGTCGTGGGAATCCGCACTTTCCCTCTGGTGCCTGGTGGAGCAGGCCTCCTTCTGATGGTCAGGTTTGGAGTATTCTCCATCTCCGTGGTGCGGGCGGCCATGCACCGACGGTGGTCGAGCCTCCTCATGCCCTGCGTCACGCTGGGAAGTCAGAGACATGTCGGCGCCTCGTCCCTGACGGTAGCCCTGGTGTGGGAGGTCATCGGTTGGGCTGTCCACACGCTCAGTCCCTCTGTCTTCATAAGAGTCCTGCTGAGAGCATGACCTGTCACTCCTGCAAGAGGAGCAAAATAAGCAATAAGTACAAAAAAAACAAACACCCCCCCCCAAAAAAACAAACAGCAGCAGCAAAACTGCAAGCACCAAAATTAAAATTCAAAACAGCCAACCTGTCATCTGTCCTATCAGTGTTTTCATGCTGTCTCTGGTAAGGTGGAGTAAAACTGCGAGCAGGAGGGTAGCCATCTTGGCTCCAGACTGGGTAGGGTTCGGTGGAGGGTGCTCGCCTCTCCTGGTGCATGCTGGGATGGCTTCCTTCATCAGAGGCTGAGCCAGGGCTATTGAGGCGATCCTGCTGGATGACTGACTTCATCATTCCTGTACAAAACAACCTGTAGTCATACAACCAGCATGGTGCACACAGGCGGAGCAGTCCAGCAGATGGCACTGTATCTGAGTAAAAGAATTTCCTGATTTGATATTCAAAAAAGGTTTGCTGATGGTAATTTTTCACACAAACACACAAGTTTCAGTGGTTTACACCACCACAGTAATAAAACGCCCCCCCCACAACTTACAATTCCCCTAATCTAAATTGACTAGTCACAGTAAACTACTTTGAGTTGCACGTGGGACAATCAGCTCACCGGAGGAGTGGACACTGGGAGGATAGTAATCAACAGGCGAGCGACCCTGGGCCATGCGGGGGTCCATGTAGGGGGGCATCATCATCCAGCGGGGGTCAAAGCCCAGCATGTGTGGGGGATAGTACCCTCGCTGTGGGTGCCCCGAGCCTGCCTGCGGAGGATGGCCTGACTGCTGCCATTGCTGCATCTTGTACACCTGCTCCTGAAGGGGACAGCACAGAAGTGTTGCATTCAATGACCACACTGGCGAGGAAGCACTATTTAAAACCTACAATGGCTCAGCGGATGCAAGACAACCACAAGGATAAGACCGTAGAATGCACATGCATGCATTACTGCCCTCTCCCAGTCTAAAACTGAAACAGAAGAGCTCCCTTTGAACTCTGCCAGAGGGCTGAAACCACTAAGCCCAGAGAATTATGGGCTTACAAGCTTCAGGGCTCGCTGCCTTTGAAGGTTCCGGCCACTGGAGCTCACCTGCTGCTGGTGCTGCTTCTGAAAGCGCGGCGGGACGGCCTTGTGGTGCCGACCGTAGTCAGGAAGCGGAGAGGTGGGTTCTGGGCCATCGTCCTCGTTCCGGTAACCCAAGCCGTCATCTCTGTAATCCTGGCTAGGGGACTGACTACAAGGATGCTCTGACACTTCTGTGACAGTTTCCAGAGAGCAGGGAGAACACGGACAGGGTTTAAAGCATTACTAAAACATGACAGGGTGGGAAAGAGGTCATATTACACTGGTTTAGGGAGGATGTGTAACTGCAGTAGTTACAGGATGAGGACCACTTCTAACCCCGTCGTTTACCTTTAGTGGCATGCTGCCAGGCCTCCAGATGTGGCTTGGTGGGCTCGCGGCCGGGGGACGGCACAGGCTCCTTGGCCTCGGCGGCGTGCGTTTCCCTCTGCGAGTCCCCGGTGCGTGGCGGCCGCTCGCTCCAGCCAAACTTCTCGTCCAGCTTCTTCAACTTCTCAGCACAAGCAGCCAGCCTTTCTTCACGGGCGCGCCGCTCCTCTTCCTCCCGCCGCCGCCGTGCCCTCTCCACAGCCTCAGAGAGGACCCCCGACACAAACTTCGCGCGAGGGGGAGCAGGGGGCCTCTGCAGCTCTTCAGGCTCCTCCGCAGACTCACTCGCCCCACTAGGCTTATGCTATTTAAGCACACACACCCCGATATTACTGCAAAAGTCACTTGTGCTGCACAAGTGCTCCAGGAGCCATTATTACCTGTGAATCTGTGGAGGCATATCTGCCATTTGCCTTCCTGAAAGGTGGGGCATCGAACTGGTGCTGGAAGGAGTCTTCTTCGGCCTCCTGTGGGTAATGACCCTCTCCTGAACTCACGGATGACTGACGTTCCCGGTGGGACTCCCACTCTCCCCTAGAAGCAAGCCTCAGCAAGTCAGCTTTAACAACATTATAAAATAGGGCATTTTTAAATCTATATCAAAAACAAGTACCAAATTTTATTCTTCTCGCTGGGAGCATGATCCTCATCGTCATCACTGAATTTGAGCTTTTCACTGTAATCCACCTCCTCATGGAGACCTTGAGGCAAAAGTCAGTTTAAATCAACCCTGCAAAGTCTTATCTGGTACAGCCATTCATAACGAGTGCGAGACCATAAATGATAAGCACTTTGATCATTATTAGCTTTACATTGTGCTACTGGAGTGAAAGTCGTAGTCAACCCACTAACTTATACTGCTTGAGCGTGTTCACATAACCTCTGATCCAGGTTTATGCTGACAGAACATTTATCTGATTGTGATTTTATCAAATTGATCTTTTTTTCTCTTCTTAAAAAACACCCTGCCAGAAACTAGAGCACAAACATATCTTTTGCAGTGATATTTAGGCTTATTGTGGCCATCCCTGGACAGCCTACCTGCCCATCCGTCCTCGCAGTCATTGTCCAGGTCATCAAGGTCCTTCAGATCATCCGGGTTAATGATAGCAGGCCGGGGTGCCCTGTCTCCAGGGCGACGCAGCGGGCGGGGAGAGGGACGCGGGGGAGCACGCGCAAAACGGTTCTCCCTTCGCACATCTCCGCTACACAACAGAAACATTTTAGACAAATACATTTTAATAAATAAATAAATAAATAAATAAAACGAATTACAACTCGAATACTCCCCGAGAATCATACGCATAAACCTCAGTCCACAGCATGGTGGGATTTAAGTACCAGCTGCACCAATAAGCCTGGGGCTTGACAAGCTGCCACCCATGTGCTGAATCTGATCTGCTATGATCAGGTGGTGGGCAGACCATACAGTACAACAGTCTCCCAGGACAGGAGGCCAAAACCCATCACAGATGCTGTACTGGATGTCCAGTTTTCAAATAATGCTTTCTCTGTCTGGTTTAAAAAAACAAACAAACAAACAAAAAAAACCACAACTGGGCATCCTGTAGACGTTCTGGCAGGTAGACAAAAATGTTGATTTGTAAGTGAGCACCTACTTGACAGGCTCTGGAGTAGGGTAAGCTGGTCTGAAGGTGGGCCTAGCATCGAAGCGCAGGGGGGCAACCACAGTGGCAAGGCCATGCTCAGAAGAGCCGGGGCCGTCACGAGTCTCTTTGGGGCACATCTGAAAAACGCGGAGGTAGTGGGTTAGTAACTCATTCTTACTGGCTGGTTCATAACTACTCACTTACAATTTTTTGCACGATCAAGCAAATTAATTAGCTCATTCCTTGCTACACTAATCTAAAGCTCACAATGTAAAAAAATCTAAAATATGACTGAGGGCATCATCTGGCAGCAGAGGTGTCTGGAGGACTCACGAAGGCAGGCAGCATGTCGTGGTAGGTGGTGCTAGTGTGGTGGAATTGGTACTGCAAGGCAGAGGGTACTGTTCTGCGCAGGGGCTGGACCGGTCGCAGCGGGGGCTCCTTCAGGTCGGGCGATGGCGCCGTGGCAGTGGTGGCGGCGGCATTGGCAGATGAGGAGGAGGAAGATGAGGAGGAGGAAGATGAGGAGGATGAGGGAGGAGGAGGAGGAAGGGGGGTTGTGGCCTCAGCCGGGCTGCTGCCACCCTTGCTCTCCGGGTCAGAGGAGAGGGCGGGTGCAAGGGAGATGGGCTGGAGGTACCGCCCACCACCCTCCCTCCAGCTCGTGACATCTGAACAGAGATGGAAGAAAAACAATTGCAAAAACTGGAGACTAAAGTAGGAGGGTCTAATTAAGTTCAGTTGTATTTGATCTGCGCTTTAAAAAAAAAAAAAAAAATTTTTTATAAACACAATAGATGTTGCCAAAACAAAACAGAAAGCCAGGAGAAGGCCACCCAAGTGAAGGCAGTGAAAAGTGCCTGAAATGGCATGAGCAAGAACCCTCAGAAGGCGCCGAGAGGTAAAAGAGGGAACACATCCTCTTCTGATTCTTCAGTCCGTGACATCGAGAGTAACTTCCCCTGTATACATTTTGGGGGCTTTACTGGTCAAATAAAAACATCACTAGGCCACCATCTCTTTTGTGTGTAGTAAAACAAACAAACAAAAACAAATAGATTCTCATTTGTCTTGGTCATTCCTACGATACAGCAGTAGCTACAATGGATAAACTATTTGGGTGAGGGGTGTGTCACTTTTTTACATGTTCCAAGTTTAGCTTCTTGTAGCCTCACTCATAACTGGAGCACCTGCAGGGTTGGTGTACTGAGCAGGAAGAGCGCCGATCTAACAGCCTTGGCGCCAGGGTGAAGTGGACTCACTCTGCGGGCGGAGGCTTGGTCCGGGCCCATACGACGGATCGAAGGCGCTTTTTTCCTTGCCAGCCCTGTCCTGTTCTCCTGCTGCTTTCAGCGTCGGAAATTCCTCGTGAGAGAAGGGCTGCAGTCGGTTTGAGGCCCTTAAACCTGAATGGTGGGCAACAGCAGCAGCAGCAAAAAAAACAAAAACAACACTTTACGACAACCAGCTCCTTAAGAAGAAGTGTCATTAATCATTAACAAGAGTAATTGTAGCACAAACAAAAGGGTCACAGTGAATTCTTGCATGTCAAAGAGTGGACTCATCTACACTGTTGAAACTCAAATCTTGCTAGTTACATATCTTACTTTGTCTTCTCCATCAGTCAGCATTATAACTGTCCGCTGCATCCTTAATCAGATGTTTGTTGACAAGTTGCTACCATTTAAGCAGCAACAGAATGTCTAAATCAAAAATAACGCCTACATTTACATATGAAATGACTACATTTACATTCAACAGGTCAACAAGTCACTTTTTTTGTTTATGCTGCCTTTTCAATCTTGTGCTTTCAAATTATTTATGTGCTTATGACCTAATTAATAACAATTCCTTTATAAGGGATAGCTTATCATAAAAAGATCCCCATAAACACATTCAAATATGGACACGCGTTTTCATGCATACACATTGTTGTACCTCCAACATTACGAGAGAGACGTAACATATGATCTTGAACCAGGATGACTGGAAATATGCTTAAACAAAGTTGATTCAGAAGGTCAAGCTACTCTAAAAGCTCTACTTAAAACGCACAGCATACAAGCGGAACATTCTCCAACCAAAAACAGAACCATGCCTGTTCGTGACTACTGCGAGGTTCTAGAGTGATCTCCCCTAGCCGCAGGTATTCAAGTTTCAAGGACTCCAAGTCTTGTGCAGAATGTCGTACCTTGAATTCACTTTTATTGGCACAAACACAGCCTATAAAAGGCAACAAGGTCCTTACATTTTCTTTGCGCGCACACAGCGTAAATCACCACAGGAAACTAATGACCTTTGGGTTTGTTTATTTGTGTGCAGTAAATAGTAAAAGTGATGGGTGTAAAGCCATTTACCATCTTGATCTGCTGCCTTTCCATTTAGTTGTGCCCATTGCTTTGGTCCACCTGTGCTTGTGTTCTATATATATATATATATATATATATATATATATATATATATATATATATATATATATATATATATATATATATATATATATATATATATATATATATATATAAATAAAAAGGAAAGAAACAAATTAACAATGAAAATTGTTAAGCCATGAGTGTAAGCCAATATTGATACAAAAAGCATTGATTTTACTGACATGGAAACTTTGCTTTGTATAAACAGGGGTGAAACTTCCCAGGTTTATGCCTACCTCCTGGCTGGCTGCCGGTGTTGGCTTCTGAAGATTGGAGACAGATTTCTGCAAAGGCAGTTGCTGCTGCGACTCCGGCAGCTGTGCTGTCAATGCAACGGAACTGGTGAAAGGTGGGGAGAAGAAAAAGAGGGAGTTAGCCCCCCCCCTCCGCTCTCAACACCCTGACAAGGGCACAGAATGTGCTGACTATGTCGCATTTAAGTGGTCCTTCAAAAAAAAAAAAAAAAAAACCCCACACACACCACACCACCAACCCACACAATGAGATGACACCTTTATCCAAAAATATAACATAGTACCAAAAAGCATACAAAAGCATGAGACTAAAACAGTAGGCATTTAACGCATGTTGTAAGCTCGTTAGTACAGGTCCTGAACCTTTTCCCCCATTAAGACACTAAATGGAATACAACACAGCATCCCTAAATGTGACACCAAATGCATTGATCACGTAACTGCTGCCCAGGAAACAATGATTGCTTAAAGATTAGAGGCTGCAAAAGCAATACCAGGCTCATGAAATGATAGCAACCAAAGATAGATGCTACAGCAGGACACCAAACTTACTGCATCATGACTCGCCCGTAATAAGACTTCGATTCAGCCTCTAAAGTTATAAATTTCACCTTACCCACCCCCAGCTGGTTTTTGACCATATTCCCATACAACAGCAGACTGAAATAATTGCCTTTGCCCTAATCTCTCCTCATGAACAGTACCAAGCACACAATCCCAACAGTAAAAGCTTTAACTTACACTCAGTCAGATATTCAGTCCAAGTGAGACCCGACCCCCCCCCCCCCAGAAAACTATGCATTCCAGAGATGGCGGCTAGGTGATCAAGTTGCATCCAAACAGAAAGCACTGGAAAGCTAGGTAGCCTGAGGTTGAATTGGGGAAATCCAAAAAGCAAATGACTGGTGTCTCAGTAGTACAGGCTAGACTGTTGTGCATTGCATTTTTTTGTGTTTAAGATCCATTTTCACAGATTCATGTGTCATGTGTGATAGCTTTTCTAAAAATCACAGTAGCTTGGGCCCCTATTACCAGGACCCCTCAATCCATTACTCAGGAGGCAAGACCGTATTTGTGTTCTTTAACATATGAGGTACCGTGTGTATATTTGACATCCATGCAGCACATGAACAGTTTACTGGGTGGGCCACGAAAGCGCATGCAATCAGGATTCTGGCATGTGCACAAAAAACTAGAAGCAAGGTCTGGGCCTGTTCTAAGGACTGGTAAGTCTGGTTCATCAGCAGGAAATCAGCATATGGCTTCATAACATGGCAATTTGCATTTATCTACAAATGTTCTGCATGTTCCAAATCCACCTGCTTGGAGTTAGACAGCATCATGTTCTACTGTTCTCTACACACTTATGCATGCACACACTTTCCTTTTTTCTTTGCTAACTCATTCAGCCTCTCCATGGTCCTTTGTCTTGGCAAAAGAGTCATCCTCTGAAGCACACTGGTTTCTAACCGAGGCCAAGCTAATGCATACGGCTAACTCACATGGCCATCCCAAGGCTCTGTGGAGGTGTTCATTCATTCTCTCTCTCTGTCTCTCTCACACACACACACACACACACACACACACACACACACACACACACACACACACACACACACACACACACACACACACACACACACACACACACAGACGCTCCCTCTCTCTCTCTCTCTGAGTTTGCTCTTGCTCACAGACACACACGCATAGATTCAGGAGCAGGAAACGGGCCACAGTGAGAATGAGCTGTGGTCATCACAAAGCCAATCACATCACAGTCTGGCTGCCAAAACCCTGTCACTGCAACAGCAGTTAGACAAAATGTATTAAAACTTCATGTAAAAAAGAAGAAAAAAGGAAAAATGGAGACACTTTCAGTCGTCCAATAGCTGCCACTTTGACTTTTGATAAGAACAGGGTCTAAACCTGCCAAGTCATGAAATTACCTGGAAATTAGCCATTGTATGCCTTTGTCCAATTTTTACGGTAGCCATATTTTACATCTCATATTTCAGATTTAAAATCAGACAAACAGGGACTATTCTGAAAGTTATTTGAAATGAAAATAGAAAATACTGAGTTACTTCCAGCACATTTTCTTTCACTCACTCAACCAATTCATTACGGGACAAGTGAAACATCACATCTATGACAGGTAGCACATTCAAAAACAGCGCCGCCACCCCCCCAAAAGAAACTACTGCCATACATGGACTCGCAAGTATTGTAGAAACTGCGGGGGTGGGGAATATAGTCACTGATAAAACCACTGCAGTTTTTCACAAGACAGCGCAAGTGACAAAAGGCCAAAAAGATTTACCACACCTCTTTTGATCGGACTGTTCCTGCTTGTTCGCCCATCCTGTTCCGTCTTTGGGCACAATAATCACGTTGGGATCGTTTCCTTTATTCTCGGATTTCAAGCTCGGCAGGTGAGCGGGTGGGGGCATGCGCCGGGCAGTGGCCACTTTGCCAAGACTCTGCAAGCCATGTCGCGGAACAACTGATGAAGAGGAAGTGCAGGGAGAGGCAGAGGATAGGGGGACGGAGTTGGAGAAGGAGAGGGGGACAGAGAGGGAAAGAGAAGGAAGGTGTAAGAAAAATGGGAAGGGGAAAACAAAATGCAGCCTCATGACTTTAGCAGGTTTTCTGTGCGTTTTGAAACAATTAGGTTACCACACAATTCAGCTCAAAGTAGGGTTGTGAATTTTAGAGTTTTGACCTCAAAGTGAAGAACAGTGCAACATGAAATCAAATTCTACACTCTGAATTCTGAAGTGTTAAGTTTATTCTGAGCAACTAGGGTTAGCCCTAACTAGCTTGTCTCTGCCACACAGTGCTCTGTTACTGAGCAAATGTGCTGAAAGTAGACTGGGAACCTGGATGTACTGCATTTGAACATTTCAAAATAAGACAAGAATTTTATATTGGATAAAAATGATCACATACTTTGCTGAATATTAGGCTCAATTAAAAATTATTGACATGCCAAAATTCATGCGGATTAATCACCACCTTCACATGAATACATTATCAAAACACCCAATGAAAGAACCACACGAACATATTGTCTTTCCATCCACTAATCACGCTAAAGAAAAAGCTGATTTCTTATGGCAACATGCAAATGCATCCAGTCTTACCTGTGGTTTTCTGAGTTTCTATTGACTTTCCCTTGTATTTGTCAAATAGGCTGAGCGAGGAATACTTGCTTTTCCCATCCTTGGACTTGGTTATTTGCCCCAAACGATCGGACATTGCGATGTAATGTCATCGAGTATGGGAATTTTTCTTTGCACCTCTTCCTGTGGACGTTTTGATTCTGTGGATACAAAGACGATGGTATGAGACTAACCACATACCAGACAGAGCTAAAAACAGCGTAGAGATTACTTTGGAGATATTAAAATGTGTGTGTGTGTGAGCAAGTTTGTGTTTGAGCATTGCTTAACCACTTAATCTGAACTCTAAGGATGTGTACATGTTAAAAGTCATATTTAATGCTACTAGTAAAATAAGGACATCACAGCACTGAAAGACTTGCAAGGAAACAATGATTTACTTTGTACAAGCTGCCCCATAAGCAGAAATGGGAGTTTCAATTCAGGTTTTTGATAATATCTACTGGGAACACTGAGCACTAATACCAATATGTAAACAAGTGAGTGTCTCAGTATTACCAGCACATTGGCTCTTATTATCCTCACTAAATTTCTAGAAAAATTTGCATTATTTGCCATATATAGAAAAAGTGTTAAAATATAAATTATACTTCATAATTGTAAATGACCTACGAGAAAAACTAAAAAAGTCACACGAGTAATGTTAACATCCCCTGTATGAAAAGCCAGTATAAAGCAACTAAACATCTCCATGGATCTCAAAGCATCTCCTCAAACAGAAGTTCTGATTTGAAAACCTATTTCACAGAGTTCTCTTAATCAGTCTGAAACCTTTAGGTCATTAATATCTTTAGCATGCTAGGTTAACACAAATGTCAATGTTTTTAATTTGGAGCCAAACACTTTCCTCTCAGTATTACCAGGAGGTTCTGCATGTGCTCAAAACAACATTCAATGATGCAGTCCTCAACTGCCTTAGGGAGGCGTTTTGTTTTTTTGTTTTTTTTGATTAGGTCTACAGACTGAACTTAAGTGACATGTTCAGTTCAGCTCTGCCTCATTTAGCATTTTAACAGCCGGTTGTGTCATACACACAAACCTGTGCAAAAAAGGGCACAGGGGTCAAAACAGTGCCTGGCAGCCATTAGTCAATGGAAATTGGTTTTGGCTACTGATGGAGTTAAATTTTCTGTTAAAAGACCTTTCAACTTTAATGAGAATTCATAGCTGATGTACCACTCTTTCCTGGCAGAGAATATGATGAGCAAAGTATAAAACATCTAACTCAAATGAGAAGCAGGCTCTATCAGAACTGCCATTTCACTATAGAGCTACACAGCAAGTTATTTCAAACTCTAACCTATTTCTCTCAATATATATTTGCAATATAATACACAAAATTCATTTCAAAGTCATTCACTGTAAACTGTTTCACTAGTTACACCATAACTATGATATGGTGTCAAATAATGGTGAAATGGATTGTCTAACAAATGCGCACCATAGAGTCAGCCAATGTGGCATGTGCATTTCGAATGTGAAATCTAACATTTCAGGTAGAAACAGTGGACAGCAACCACCACAGGCTCCAAAAGAACAAAGCAGTCATAACAAAATCACTTGAGCCTTAACAGACTTCCAACAATCTAATAAAAGGGGACACCATTCCACACAAAGTGCTCAGTGGAACGCTATGACGGGAGCTCAAAGCCAGGGCTCAGAAGAGCGCCCCAACTACATGTTGGGTGCTGGCCAGCCAGCCAGCACACCAAGGAGAGCAGCAATGACACAAATGCATGTGTCCTCTGTATAGACAGTCACAAATTACTCTTCTAAGCAAGAGACCATAGCAACAGAAAAGGTTCCTGTCCTCTGCGGGGGGAGAAAAATGAATACTCATGAGGCAACATTTGGATGGCTTGGTAGTCAGGTGGAGCAGGAACACTATAGAACATAGACGAGTAATATCTCCTTGTCAAGCAATTCTGTCCACATTTTCTGACCCTCATATACGGCACTGATAGTACTTGTAATTGATGATAACTGAGAAAGTCAAGAGTCGCGAATAGGTCACATCTAATTGTCAATCGAGGTATCGGCTTAGGCGTTTAGGGACTAAGCCTAGCTAACCAACCGCGACTGCGGTAGCAAACCCTTTCGAGATAAAAAAAAAAAAAATTAAATTTAAAAATAAAAAACCCACCACATATGTAGCTAGCTATAATCTTGGTAAAGGACATTAGTTGGCTAGCTAGCCAGTTAATACACCATATAAACAATGTACTCATCTTGTAGATAAATAATTTAGGGTCTGTAATTTAAATTAAGCCATACAACGACACAACAAAACAGCAAGCAACGTGATCCTCAATTTATGAAAAATCTGAAGACTGGAAGTGTCTGGGTTCCATCTTGATGACTAGCTAGCAGCAGAGCGCCGTTCCTCTTCACTGGTGTCCAAAATCCGACATGCAATCAGTTCAGGGGCGTAATTAGTTGCCAAGTCTAAACAAATTTTATGCACCATTTCAAATTACTATCTACAACACTAGGCTCACGACGGCAGGTCCAAAATACGTATGTTATGCTATAGTTGCGCAAGGCCAACTCTGAAGTGCCATTTGACAAAGCTGTAGTTAGCAAGTTAGAAAAGAGGCTAACTGAGAAGAGCACGTTTGCTGGGAGAAAAACGATGAAACAAGCTCGCTAGCTCATCACTGTAGTCCAAGCCACCGATGTGTGTAGTGTGTACCAACTGGTACGTTAAACGACAGCTGGCTAGGTTTGCTAAGATGAACAGAAGCTAGCGTTAACTAGCTAGCTAACGCTAGAATCATTAGCCACAGCATCTAACTTGGCTGGTTAGCTCAGTTGCCTAACTAGCTAAACAATGAAGTCCGTCCTAGAATTCCTATATTCGATTAGCAACGCTCACAGTACAATTTCCACTCGTGAATACATGTAGCTAGAACATGGCAAACATTAACGACCACTGTCCAGCCTACTCTCAAGTTTTATGGACAGCTTGCTATCTATATAGCTAATGCTCGCTAGTTACCCATCACTGTATGTAAACATAGCTAGCTAGCTAATGCGGCTTGCGCTCATTTCAAATATAACGATTAGTGTTCCAGCAGGGTTTTGCGACAATATAGGAACATGAATGCAGTTAGCTTGTAAGTGAATAGTTAAAGAACTGTCAAACAGAATAGCCATTGGCTATATAGTCAATAGTATTTGCAAATAATGCAATGGACCTAGCTAGGTTAGCTAGCTGGCAATGCTAGCCAGCTAAGTCAGATGCTGTCGTGATCATTTAAAAAGAAAGAGCTTTGGGGCTGCATAGAAAACGACACCAGGGTGATTACACCAACTTTCGGCAAGAATGTAATACTGTAAAGCTCTGTCTGTTAACAACTTTCGAATAAAAGCTGCTTATAGACGTGTCCAACATATTTAGTGCTCCCCTGATTTCAGGTGCAAAGAGGAAAACGCGAAGTATACTGCCAGGGCGATTAAAAATGGCTGCTGCTCAGAACAAAGCAACAATAAAGTAAGGGTAGGGGAACCTCCGACGGACCTCAGGGAAAGAGCCTTTTCACGGATATGCAAGTAAGAACTCACCGATTCAACGTATTGCGTTTTCTTCAGATCAGATATCGTAAAATATTTCCACCTGCTAGTAAAACCCAAAAGGATGGATAAAGATTCTTCGGCCAGTTCTTTTTCTCCTCTCCGTTTACTTGTGTTGCCTATAGGACCTACTCGGCCTAGTAAAATAAAAGCAGTTGCGCTCATCGACTATGGTGTCGCTCTGTACGGATGTGACGTGTATGTTAAACACCGCCCCCTACAGTCGTTCTCGTGTATCGTAGACATAAGTGTGACGAAAGTTGCCTTCAATCTTTTTAATTTTTAGGGGGTTACTGAGCTCTTAATAATGATATAAATACGTTTGTGCAACTTTTCCTGCAGAAAACATGTAGCCTGCATACGTCGTGAAAGGTGTAACACAGTGAAATCATAATTATATGGCCTCTTTGTGAATCTAAATATTTTAGCATACGGTAATAAGCAAAACAATGACATTAACCCAGGGATGCCAGATTCCAGTTTTAGTGGATACTATATAAGCCCAATAATTACTTTATAAATATATGAAATGTTGATATATTGACTGCTTTATATAAGGGTAAATATATTTAAGATTCAGGGTGTAATTATTTTCACTGGGGCCAACAAAATACAAGTGTCAATAAAATAGTTAAATAAGATGTTTCTGCCCTTGAAGGCAATTGCTTAGATTGAGTTGTTGAAAATGAAACGGTATATGGAAAAGAATGCAAGTTGTTGAAAAGTTAAAGGCTAACATCGTACTTAGGAGTGATGGTGTTTTTTCTTGTCTTGAACTACATTCATTGCACAGGGTCAGTGCGTTTATACACTTTAATCACGTGATATGATTCAAGGGAACTGCAGTTAATTAAATCCCTTAATTTGGAATACCCTGCAACGTCAGCACGCAGAAACATGACGTGTGTTGCAATTAGACAGTTCCTTTGTTTGCTAATGCATAATGTCGGCTATATTTTGCACGTAAAAATAATATTTCGCAAAACTAATATTTACTAATACAAGCTCCTATAGCTACCTCAGCATTTAGGCTACCTCAGCATAATTAGCTAACTAGGTACAAGTTAACTAGTGAAATTCGTTTTCCAGCTAATTTGGGACCTTTTGAAATATTGATTGCACCCACGCACATAAGTAAGCTCTGGCATATTCCTGTTTATTTACTGCTCTCCGATAATTAGCCAGCCAGCAGGCTCAACTAGTCAGAATATCTTGACGAAAAACCCAATTATTGATGGATAAACCTTCATGTCAGCTTCCTTTATCGTGACAAACTGTTATTCACTTCTCCCTGGACATTCTAAAATTCTCTTCGATATGAATGTTTTCACTCCATTCGGTTTGGAATCTCCCTTAAACTGGCCGAATTTCTTGTATAGTCCACTTCGCAGGGAACTAGGCGATGGGAACGCACCTTCAGTCCGCTTCTGCACTGCGTTGTCTGCATTAGCTTGAATTCCCCACTAGGTGACATCCTTGTCAAGCTATGGTTTCTGAACCTCGCGTATATTGAGCAGATGTATTTTAGGCTTGCCTAAAAGTAGAGTTTATGTTTATTTGAAAAAAAAACCCAAAAAAAACCCAAAACAAAGTAGATGCACCAAACACTGCCAAAGCAAACAACAAAGTGTAATTCCTATTTTAGATCTTTAATAGTTTATCAACATTTATGTACTTCTTTTAACATTTACATTTACATTTATGGCATTTAGCAGATGCTCTTATCCAGAGCAACTTACAAAAGTGCTTTGTCATTTACTCATAGAATATATCCAAGTACAGTAAAGTAGGTTAGAATTAAACATACCAATAAACTAGAATACTGTAGAATACAGGGATGAATGCTGATACCTAGAAGTGCAAAATACATAAGGTCTATCCTAAACAATGATAAGTGCTATAAACAATAAGTGCTAGAGTTTGTTAAAAAGCATAAATAGTGCCCTACAATAAGTACTAAATTAGTCAGTCAGTAAGGGAGCAGTGTCAGTTGTCCTTTAAATATTCTGCAAATAGATGGGTCTTCAGTCTGCGTTTGAAGACTGCAAGGGACTCTGCTGTCTGGACAGCAAGCGGGAGTTTATTCCACCATCTTGGAGCCAGGACAGAAAATAGTCTCGATGCTTGTCGTCCATGAGACCTGAAGCAAGGTATTTCAAGCCGAGCCGTACTTGAGGTTTGAAGTACTCGAGGTACAGATCGGGCTTTGACCACTGACCTCATGTATGAAGGGGCTGGTCCATTTTTGGATTTGTAGGCAAGCATCAAGGTTTTAAATCTGATGCGTGCAGCTACAAGGAGCCAATGAAGGGAGCGCAGCAGTGGAGTAACGTGTGAACTTCGTCAGATTGAAGACTAGTCGTGCTGCTGCATTCTGGACAAGTTGTAGAGGTCTGATGGCTCTTAGAGGAAGACCAGCAAGTAGCGAGTTGCAGTAGTCTAGCTTTGAGTTCACAAGAGACTGCACAAGCACCTGGGTAGCTTCCTGCGAAAGAAAGGGTCAAATCCTTGGTATGTTACAAAGGAGGAATCTGCAAGACCAGGTTAGATTAGAAACATGAGTTGAGAATGACAATTGGTTGTCAAAAGTTATGCCCAGACTACGGGCAGCTTTGGATGGTGATACCAGGGAGTTCTCAAAGAAAACAGTGAGGTCATGGTAAGGGTTGGGAGTACCTGGGATGAACAGAAGCTCAGTTTTACTGGGGTTGAGCTTCAATTGGTGGGCTGTCATCCATGACGCAATGTCAGTCAAGCATGCCGAGATACATCTGGAGACCTGCGTGTCAGAGGGTGGAAAAGAAAGAAATAATTGAATGTCATTGGCATAGCAGTGGTAGGAGAAACCATGAGAAGATATTACATCACCAAGAGAACGAGTATACAAAGAGAAGAGAAGGGGGCCCAATACTGAGCCTTGTGGAACACCAGTGGAGAGTCTACACAGTTTGGATGTAGATTCTCTCCATGTCACCTGATAGGACCGTCCATCCAGATAGGACTGAAACCATCTCCAAGCAGAGCCAGTCACACTAAGCCTGGAAAGAACAGTTAGAAGAATGTTGTGGTTCACTGTGTCAAAGGCTGCTGAAAAGTCTAGAAGAATCAAAACAGATGACTGTTTGGCAGCTTTAGCGACATGAAGTTTCTCAGTCACTGCTACGAGGGCCGTTTCTGTAGAATGTGCCAGTTTGTAGCCAGACTGATTGGGATCATGCAGCTAGTTCTGGATGAGAAAAAGAGACAATTGATTATAAACTGCTCGTTCAAGGGCTTTTGAGAGGAAAGAGAGAAGTAATACCGGTCTGTAGTTGGTAACGCTGGAGCTGTCAAGTGTGGCCTTCTTGAGGATTGGTACCACCCTGGCGGTTTTGAATGCAGTAGGCACATATCCAGAAGATAAGGAGTTGTTGATATCCAGCACATATCCAGGAATACTGAAAGTGCTTTCATTCCGTTTCTCATCATGCTGTAATAAGCAGGAATTCCTTGTGTTCCTTCAGAAAGGCGTGTGTCTCGGCTACATTTGATGAGCCTTATGCTGGGACCCATCAGATAATTCTCCCTCCCCCACACGTTAACCCCATAATAATCCTCTTCTTTCCCCATCAGTCTTGGCCTATCCTGAGTCTACCAATCAATGCTTCTGAGGGACATCCATCTACTTACTGGCCCATTGTGCTTGTGTTCACATTTATTCACCTCTGCCTGGAGCGATTAATTCTGCAGGGCTTTAAAAAAAATTGAATCCCTAAACTTTCATCTGTTATGCAGCCTAAATTCATTGTGCAATACAATTTAATATTTACATTCTGTGTGTCTAAAAATATTAACTGGGGTGTATAATAAAATATTAGCTGGTGCTCAGCTCTGTAAAACAATCTGGATTATTTTAGTGTCATGTAGATTGAAGCTGTGGAGTTGATTCTTTTTTTTTGCGAAAGCACTGAAGGCAAGGAGCCAATTGTGGAAACATTTGATTGTGGAAGCATATTAGGTTGGGAAGCATGGTGGCACAGTGGTCAGCACTACTGCCTCACAGCTTCTGTGACTTGGGTTTGATTTCTAGCTTGATTTCTGCCTGTCTAGAGTTTATGTGTTCTCCCTGTGCCTGCATGGGTTTCTTTGGGTACTCTGGTTTCCTCCTGGCTGGTGTTTTTGCGGTGACTCTCTGTGTGTGTGCTCTGTCCAGGGTTAGCTCTTGTGTCAGGCCCTGTGCTGCTAGACTAGGTTCTGGATACCTGTGACCCTGAATTGGATTGAGCAGTTTAGAAGATGAATTACTTTCTTATGGCCTTTATTAGTTAACTGTATCAGTACGTTTTTGTTTGAAAATATATATTTTTTGTCATGGGTTTTTTAAAAATGTTTTTTCTGCCTGTAGTTTCTATAAACACTGTGCCCGTTTCTTTGGAAACAGACTCACATTGGATAAACAAAGCAGACATGTCTGCCAGTCCGATGGACAAAGTTTATGGAGATCATAATATTGGTCTGTTTTACGATTACCATCAGTGAATATTCAATTTACAGTGTCCCTAGTTTTATTACAGTAAATACTGTAGAGGTAAACATAAAGCCAACGGTATTGACAAAGTTGTAGAGAAGACACATTTCTTGCCGTTTTTTGTTAAATTTGATGGGCACCAGACATTAACCCCATGCATGTGACCCAGACAAGCATGGTCAGCTCTGATACTCTAATCTACCAGAGAGCAAGCAGCTCGCTTATCTGCTGTGTGTAAGGAGAGCTAGAATTATCATGAATGTGAACACCACATTAAAGTCCAGCTCACATGATCAGTGAGGGTTTGTATAAGATCATGCATACAGACTATAACAGAATAAATAACAAATAAAAACCTATTAATACATCATATATTACAACCAATATTAATAATGGTTGTCACATAGAATGGAATTTTTCATCATTACATAAAATGTACTATTTTAGCCTATATGGGTTTAAGAACTACACTTGCTAAACAGAAAAAAACCCAAATATTGTAAATAATCAGGAAGGAAAACAGACTAAAATATGGCAGATGGTTGATTTTATATTGTATGCCCAGAGACTAGTGAAAAAAGGTTAAACTGAATACTAAGAAAGAACAAGTAAAATGTTACATCACAACAATGAAAAAAACCTTTTCTTGTCTTCTTAGACAATTTCTCATCCTACACCTGGAATGAACATGTGCATAATTGAAAATGAATCGCAACCATTGCATGCATGCTTATACAATGCTTATACAATTATGTAACTGGGACACTTAAGAAAATACCCACACCCACACAAAATAAGCAGCTGCCAATGTGGAAATTGGTGCAGACAAACAAACAAAATAAATGCTAAAAGCATATTTTGAGTACTCAAAAAACATGATATACTGAACACGTTGAAGGCTTCCTGAGTAACAACCCAACATAGTCAGCCCAATATTGTACGATATGCAGTGTGCTAATACATGATCATTTACACACGGCATATGGCAATTTACTTGTATGCTGCTGAGGACATTAAAACACAAAAGCATAGTGACTAATGGTTTATGGATGACACGTTTCTCTTTCAACATTCATGCCATGGTGAAGCAGTGTCATAGGTGGACAGAAGCTGGGACTGATGTGTAAATGACGTGTGTGTGCCAGCAGTAGCTACACCTGCGTTCAAGCCCTTTCACATTCACAGCATATGAAACTACAACGCACATCACTCATGACTAAAAGAACACACACAGGCATTGTATTTTTACACTGGCACTGAGGTTTTCATTAGAGGCAAAGAGCTGAAACAACCACATACATACAAAGGTAAATGCACCCTATAATTTGTTGCATCGAGTAAGCATGTCAGTTTGATAAAATAAGGTAAGTGGTAAAGTAGAAGAGAGAAGCTTGACAGATTAACAAATTAGAAGAGTCTCCATTTCCCCTGCTACCAAGACTGGCAATTTGCCCTGTCCTGTGCATCTTCGAGTATGGTTTGTATATCAAGGAATTATCACATCTGATCTTTTACAGGTCAAATAAAATCTCAGTGTATATATTTAACTGTCTTCTTGAGGTTATTTCCCTTTATTTCATATGTATCCCCAGGTCTACATTCTCCTTTGCGCAATCAATAAGAGTTAAAGCACGCTGGCCTCTAGGTCTCAGGGTGGCTCACGGACCTGTAGAAACTTCCCGTTTCTGCCGTGAGGATGGGCTCTAACGAAACGGGCTCCAGCTGAGCGTTCCTATAGAGATGAGGGTCTGGCAGGCGCTGGAGGACAACCAGACCATCTCCACTAGGCTAAAATGGAGGAGACCAAGTGCAAAGCCACACGCCATGTCTGTCACATGGTGCCTTCCCAGCAGCACCCGGGACAGCCCCACCAGAAAGGCCCACATGACCAGCAAGATTCGCAGAGGCACAGCCAGCACCAGGTGCGAGAGCAGGAACTTGGACACCATCGCCGCCCTGCTGGCATGGGCTGCAGGGAATGAGTAGACGTCCATGGCTACGTAGTCCAGCAAGCCAGGGCTCATTTCCCATGGTCCTTTGCGCTTGACGAGTTTCTGGACTCCAGCCACAGTCATGATGTCAAGAATTAGAGCTGAAAGTAGAGGAAATTATTTCAATTATGATAAAGGATATCCATCTCAAATGATGGTTAATTAATTGCAAATTGGTCAATAAACGGGTACAGGGTCAACATTTATCTACACTATACAGCACAATACTTGTTGTGGCTAAGTAATATCATCTTCATACAAAGACATCATGCAGTTGGTCACATACCATTTAGACTTATACTGAAGTTCAGCTATACTGCCTAGTGATAAACACTGTAGTGTGACTCTCCCGTAAAATACACCATTTTAAAGCCAAAATGTTCACTATCTATTGCCTAATTACAGTTCCATTTATAGCGTGGATCTGTGCTGAGTTTCCCTACAGATACAACCAGCAATCCTACATTACATCTTTAAATAGAACTAATGTCACAGCTAAAAGAGAAAAGTGAGCCATTTGCAATGATTTATTAGGGTACAGATTATGGCAAAAACTTATCATTAAATATTCTCACTAACAGTTAATATATTAGTATTTAAAGAAGTAACTGCAGTTTGGGAGAAAAGCTACACCTAAAATCTCTTAATTTACATTTACATTTACATAAATGTACACACCCGCACCATGTGCTACCTACGGGTGAATGCATATCCTAAGGACTTTATCCAGAAGCATTATACATGCTTGATTTGGGAGTCCTACTGCAACTACTCAAGGGAACTTATGCACCCAATGCGCCAGCCACAAGAGCATTGCTTCTACACAGTTTTCTCACATGGGCAAAACTGGTGCAAATCCTGAACCAGATCAGTGTAAACAGGAATGCATCCAGATTCAGAGAGCAGCTCTATGCCTCCACAGGAGCTGCTGTCGGCTGTGGCCACATCAGCTAATTAGCTGCAGGTTATCAATTATCATGGTGTGCAGAAGTCCGAGCACTATCTTTGGCAGAATAGCACTCATGCGAAATGTACCAACATCAGAAAAATTGAGTCATTTCATCCATTGTTTCAAATACATGTTACAAATGTCATGCACCTGTCTGAGACTTTAAGAGTTTATTCAGTCAAATGATGGGTAGAGTTTGCTGTTCTTGTCAAGAATCGAGTGTACCTGATGCCCTAGTACATTCTTGTTTATAACTTAGTTTATAAACTAAAGAGAGTAATGATGACATGAATGAACACTGATCTAAAGTGACAGAAGTAGGGAGTATGTAATACAGTTTATTTTATACTGCTGTATAAAATAAAGCAGTATAAAATGATGGTTTTACTTCACACTAAAGAGTTCTCAAGAACCTAAAACAGGGAGAACTTTTACATGGTATCAACATAACACAGGCACAGCCATTTAAACAAAGTTCAGGAGAGGGATTTTAGATCACTGGGATTTAATATTGTTTCTTTAGTGTGCACTGTAAGAGACATAAATCTGCAACCAATGGTTGGAAATGTTAGAAGACTGACCTTTCTGCATATTACTTTTCACCATGTTGGCTTGGTTTTGCACAACCTAGTGAAACCATTCAAAAAAGGATATTTTTATAATTTAATGCCTAAAAAGAACAATAAGATCTCATCAAAAATGTTTCAAGAAACTTGGTGATGAGACTCTTGTCCATGTGCTCATTAGATTAGATCCGACATTTAACATTTAGGACATTTAGCTTATACTTTTGTTCAAAGCAACTTACAATTATGACCGAAAACAATTTGAGCAACACAGGGTCAAGGGCCTTGCTCAGTGGCCCAACAGTGGCAACTTGGCAGTGGTAGAGCTTGAACAGCAACCATCTGATAACTAGTCAAGGATCTTAACCACCACTGCCCAAAAATACAACTTGAGTCCAAAGAGAGAAAATATACAAGTCTGTTTATTATGGTGAGGCATTTGGAGTGAGATTGCCCACACAATACTGTAGGCAGTATGCTTATATAGTACCTGCCAAAAGCATCCTGATTGCTGCAATATTGTCTGTGTAGCTCTTATTCATTTAGCACAAGGTTCATTGGTTGGTAGTGACTATTAAGTGTTCTCTTCCTCTCTATCTACCTTACACACACACACACACACACACACACACACAAACACACTCACACACTCTCACACACTCACACTCTCTCTCTCACACACACACACACACACACACACACAGTCACACACACACACACACACACACACACACACACACACACACACACACACACACACACACACACACACACACACACACACAACACACGCGCGTGTGCAGGCATTTTATTGACTCAGGCATTTTTTTAGTAAAATGGTATGCAAGGAAAATGTTCACCAGAAAAAAAGCACTGGCTTTAGTGTATTTACCCAGCAGTAGATTGACTAGGACCTCTTGTCCCGCCAGGGTATTACTCCTTGTGAGACACACCAGAGTACCACAAATCCAAGTGATGCCGTGTCCGGTGAGCGCGAGAAGAGTGACCATTGAACGGACGCTGCCCCATGAAGACGACGTGTAGGCACAGACCCCGAGCCGTTTGGATAAATGTATGTCAATGGCCAGTAGGGAGTTCATGGCAATCCCCTTAAAGGACGGATTGAGCTGCATGCAGTCTTCCTCCGGCATTCTTTGCGGCTCTTTACGGTCCTTGGCGCCGTCCGTAGGCACGTGTGGGGGATCACTCTGCTGGCTTTGGTGGCTCTTGGCTTGACCCACTCTTCTGAATGCTCCGCGGTTCTCGCCGCTGCTGCTCCGCAAGGGTTGATTCAGTGATAAGAACTCGGGTCTGCCAAGGACGTTGCCGCGGTCGCGCGCTCTGGTTCGGCTCTGATTTATAGGCATCTTGCGTCCGTAACGTTCGTTTGATGACTGGTTTGTTTTGATGTTTAGGGGATGTGAAGATACCAGATGATATGCCGTATGTAGATCGTAAGGTCTAAGTGCGATGGGGGTTGTGATTCGGAACCGTGATAGCCTATATTTAGCTCTACCGGAATGCGTATGCGTTCTTGTTTATACTAAGACCAAGGGTGCAAACTAACCTATCAAAGAGAAACAAAGGCACACAGTATCAACAGTATTAGGCGGGCCATTATGAAAGGCTAGGCTTACACAACGCTGGCGACACATCTGACCTATATCCACTGATTAAAAAGCAATATTTAAATAGGATTGCTTGATGCTTAGAAACTATCCCAACGACAAATGCTTAAAAAAGCCTACCGCAGCGTCAGACAAGCCTTCTCTTACTTCCCCGCAGGCGGCTTGCTATCGAGGAGGTGCGACTAGAATGCAGATTTATGAGAGTTCTGTTAGGAGTGATGGAAACCGCTACCCCGATATGCATTGTGGTGTCCACTAGGATTGCGTATGTCTCTTTATTAAGAGCATATGTGATATATTGCTATTTGAATGGCCAAGATCTCCAAAGCGTGTCATGGAGCTAAATCTCCGCCACCTTCTTTCCAGGCGTTTCCGGTTTGAGGGTTGGCATTTTGCAAGGTGTTTAAAAGAGGTTTTATACACAACAAATATGTCAACAGCCATTAAATACAATATAAAAATACTAATTAGGAAAGGGCCAATTGCATGGCTCGTGCTAATTAGAACACACTGGAAATTTTAGGACTTAATTGTGACTAACAATTTATTTTTTGTTAGAAATCAAGAAATATTTGCTTATAATTTAAAATCACTAGTTATATTGCATTTAGTTTGCAATATTATTTTATTTAACAAAAGAAAAATCAAAGAAATAAAAGAAAAATCACCTATCGATCTGCATCATCACAGTACTCATAAAACAAAGCCTACTAACCTTAAGACGTTCACGATCCTTGCGTTACACTACATTACCCAGAATCCTCTTCTTCGTGGAGGGGAAGTGTCTTTGGAGGCACTTAAAATAACGGGGCTTGAGGCATATCGTCTGAAACAGTGTGGCAGCACAAACAGTCGGGGTTCACTGCAATGAAATTCTTAGGCAAGGGAATAATGAGACCGAATTAGGCTGTGGTGCAAAGACGTTCCAACAAAGAGATAAGAGGGAATGTTGCTATTATCTAAAATATTAATGTGTCCAATACATTTTTTTGCTATCATATATTTTTATTGACTGCCTGCATAGATACAGAAAGTTGACCCGGTTGCCTTTGGAATGCTGCAGTAGTGTCTCCGAATTCTGAAGAAGCACTCTACTTTTAATTTTCAGAAGACAAAGAAATGGAACATGATTAAATTCATACTTTTTGAATTTGAGCAAGATTCGTACTTTTCCACAGGATTGAAAACATCCAAACATGTAGGGAAATCAAGATTAAAACGTCTTCTGCCAAGCACACTGCAACTCTTTACTTTTAAGAAATTTTTAACTGGAATTACTTCTGACAATTACACGGTTTGTGGGTTTTACCTCATTAGAGTTCTGAGATAATCAAAATTAAATTGCATTTCTATCGACTGACATAACCGGGGATACCAGTCACACTCATACTATTAATTAGAGGCAGATATATCAATAAGGACGGCAACTTTTAATTCTGCGGCTAGCGTATTTAGTCTATTGCTTAGTTGGCGCATTTGCGTGCTTTTAATTTTACATTTTCTAATGCAAATGGGATCCATATTACAGATGTCAATATTATTTTTACGTAATAAGGACGCCGTAAGATTGCACTGTTTGATATACAATGTCCTATCGTCATAAAGTTTTCATAATTCGAATCAATTAGTATATTATGAATATTTCAGATGTTTGTGACAATTCATTCAAAGATGTAAGTCCGACGCTTCGAGCGAAACGCATCCTTATCATAATCCGTTTTATATCAACTACATGCTTGCAATACTGGACAAAATATGACGTCGAAATGTTACGTTAGCAGTTTCTGTAAACTGTGCTTAGCTCGGAATCAACCGGCAGTCTCTATAAGGCCATAAACTGAATTCGTGCCGTACGAGGCGCGTGGGAATGTCATTGAACGCACGTGCGCATGGCACTGTAGCCCTCGAGACGTCTGCTCGCTGCTGAAGGAGGACAAGGTAAAGAAAGTTGCATATGTAGTGACCGCGTTCTGAAAGGGGAGAGATGAGGTTCGAAACTAGGCACAAGTGTCCAGAGGTACTATTGCCATAGCCTACTGAAATCTCGAGGAGCGCACCCACATTAATCACCTCAAAAAATAAGAGGAAGAAGACAAACCGAATGGAGAGTCCTCTGTTTCACCCCTCCATTTAATTTCTATTCCGTGAAAGAAGAAAATACGAATGCAATTTTTGCGGAGATAGTTTCCATGCGTCAGTCTCCTTCAGACGCTAGGACATTTTTGTGGATTTTATTTCTGTTAAATGCAATGGGCTGCATTCAGAGTATTAGGTGTAATCCAAAGAGCTTCCGTGAGAGTATCATGGTTCTCGAGGTGAACTGCTCTATCGATTCCAACCCTACGAGCATTGACGAGTCATCTAGCGTGGTCCTGCGCTACCGGACACCGCACTTCCGAGCGTCAGCTCGCGTATTGGTACCGCCTGTGGCCGGAAAGGAGACATGGACCGTTGGATGGATTCAAGCATGCAACCACATGGAGTTCTACAACAAATACGGATCGAAAGGGATGTAAGTACCTTCTAAGCAGCATTGCAACTTTTTAGAAATTGCACATTGTCATAATCACTATTATCACTCAGCAAACATGAACAGAAGGGGAGAAGAGTTTGAAAGCCTTCTCCCCTTTCATGACAGTCATGAAACCGTGTTTACACCTGTGTCTTGCACCAGTCCTAAGCGCATGGAAGGTATGATGGGGAGTTTCAAGATCTGTTTATATGCAGCCTCAACACGCGTACAGTTTCCGCTGCGCTCGAAAAGCGCATTTCCGTATTCAGCTCATCTTGAAAAACGAAGAAAAGAAAATCCAGCGAACAGCAACCGATGGCAATTAGAGAAATGTACATTACATGCATATGTGCATATCTGAAACTTATCGCAAGGTGCAGACTGCGCATGATGTCTTCCAAAAATCAAGCAGGCAGCCTAGTGATGCGTAATGCACCTGATAACAGCATATGGATATACAGTAATGGTGCGTCGCAAATGTTCTCTCACGACCATCAATCACAAATCAAAAATATTAAAAGGTGTCTTGCAAATATAGCATCATTTATCGAATGAACTACAGATTTTGCACCTGAAAAATATACGTATTGTTTGGGAAGTGCAAATTCTGACATTTCCGTATTGCTTTCCGCAACAGGCTGTATCTACATATGTCACTTTTGACATCTTAGGTCATGGTGCAAATAACCATACCATGCTGCATACACACAATTACACCGTTTAGACCCACTTTAAAAAGGCAAAACCTTAAAATATGTGCAAAAGTGACATAGTAAAATATTTAAGGAATTAGAGGATTAACATGTCAGAAATGTCAAAGAATTCTGTTTAAGAATTTAAGGTAGCTGCTGTCCATAAGCAAAGACAAAATTAATATAAATGAAAAAGTTTTAAATCATGTAATTTAACAGGCTCAGCATATTGCCTTTCATAAACAGTAGTTTCAGGTGTTACTGACTTTAGCACTGCTGTTGACAGTACAACATCATAACAAAATAGGTCTGATTATGCTTAGCAGAGTATGTTAGGTACATTTCCCTATATAGTTCTGACTTTTGTCAGAAATTTGCCAGTATTTGGTGAAGTGCTGCTTAGAAACTACTAACTACAGGAAAATACATAATCATACATGCAACCAGTTTCGAGGAAACGTAAAACACAAAGACCGTTGGTGGTTTTCATTTCAGATCATGCAGCTCAGACATCTCATGACATTATGTAGCCCACATACTGTCACTACTGCTCATGGCCTACTTCTTGTAGGACTATACTTTGTGGAAACTTTGCCCTATTTCCCTATAATAAAAAGAACAAACAAGCAAATACCCCCCCCCCCCCCCCCCACACACACACACACATTACTGTGTCACATCTTAAGGCAACATGTTTGAAAATACCAATGCTGTTTGAACAGGGTCTACAAGCTTGTGCAGACCTTGTGTGGGATTTCTTATGCACCCCCTACTGTGGTTAATTAATTGTAATTTATTAATTTGGGTTCCTATGTTGAAATGGTGATTGCGATATGTGTGTTGGTGTTTCAGTATCTCTGTAATCAGGGGCAAACCTACTGAAAGCAGTGGAGGGCCCTTTAGCTGCAATGTGGTCATTTAGGGTTAAATCCCAGTGATGCTGCATCCTGTAGAAGAGCTGAAATGAAGCAGGAATAAGAGCAAGTCAGAATGCCTTGAACTAGTGTATACTGTGTGCTGTCAATGTCACTGCCTTTATAACTACTGAATAACTACTGAACATGCTTCATATGCACACCTGCATTTTAAGGACCTTTAGGAGTTTGTCCTGTATTCTTTCTTACTGAAATTCCTTACTGACACCATATGAACATTGTTGAATCTAACACACACAGCTTCTCCCAAAGTAAACCCAAGCCGGTCAAGGATAGAGGTATTTCTAGGTATAGACAGATTTATGAAAGAAGCTGCATAAGTTTTGTAAGGTGCACAGTGAACAGAAAGGAAATTCCTTGCCTCCCACTTTCTCTCATGCACACACTGACACAGACAAACACAGGGTCACTCAGACTCTGAGACGACTGATGTTGTGCAGTCTGCTTGTGCTGGTGTGAACCAACCACTTTTCTGTGTCTCCATGCCATGTACTCTTTAAAGTCATCTGAACATCACAACGGCAGCCATTGCCAACCATCAAAATGCAACAATACACAAATCAGGACCAATTTTTTTTTTAATAAGCCAACTAACACATCACTTAAAGAGAGTCTGTCCTGGAAGTAGTTCATATTAACACAGTCAAAGGAACAAGTAAACAAAATACAGTAGAACTGAGGGAAAAAACAGAGCTTATAGTAAATATTTAGAATGATTTTTGCTATTTCTAGAAATTACACTATTCATAGTAGAACAGTATTGACAGTAAGATAATTTACCCATTTCAGTGCAGATTTAACAATCTACAAAGAACCTAGTGACTGGCCTATAATATCAGCCCTGGTGTTATGTAGGCAATGCTAAGAGTGTGCAGTTAATTTCTATGTAAGAATAATAATAAGGTCGAGCCCTATTAACCGAGGTTCCAGCCAGTCTGAACGATGCACTTTGACCTGCTAATTAACAGCTCTATGTTAAAATACACACTCTCGTGCAGACACATTGATTAGCCACTCGTCTTTCAGCATTAGATCATCCATTAAATGTAAATGGAGAAGGTGTTCTCTAGCACAAGAGTACAGCCTCTGGTTTTTTAAGCCAGTGGTTTCATTTCTGGTGTTGAATAAAGAAGCACTTAGTGAACGTTACAGTCAATCATTGTCATCATAAGACAGGAAGTCTGTAAAAAAACCCCACAAGGTATGTGTGAATGTTTGCCTCTGCTTCAGCACTGCAGAAAACCTGTCCTTCACAGTGAAAAGTGTGCATGCGCATGCCCTTATTTTGGCAGGCTGAACACATGGTATCATACTGCAGTGAGGAGAACAGGCCTCTTGTTTCCTGTGTACTACTTGTATTAAATTTATACTTCTTTTCAGCAGCTGTTTGGAATATTAACTTTCCAGACTGAAAATAGATGAAAGAAGTATACCTTCAAACATTTTAGCTTGACCTCTTTTTTAAAAATGTCACTGCTGTCACACACACACACACACACACACACACACACACACACACACACACACACACACACACACACACACACTGTGCTTTAATCTACTCCTGCTGTCGGGTAAATGCCTGTGTATTTCTGCTCATGTGGCTCCCGGTCAGGGCCATACTGCTGATCCCGCGAGTTCTAAGTGAACAAGGTCGACGTTTTCAGAACAGCCAGAACAGCCTGCGAGGCGGGACTTCTAGGAGCCTCGAGCTTCGCTCCTCACTGGCTGCGCACTGATGCCTCTGCTGAACTTTGTGTGGCGTGATAATACCTGCCATTGTTGGAGTGATTTACTAGGCAAGCCAGATGATCTTGGGAGTTGTTGGGAGCTTAAAAGAGACACACACAATGTTTACAATGGCTGTGATGTTCTTTGAACAAGAGGTGACTTTAATTCCCTCCCCTCTAACCTAGAAAGCCCCAAACATGAAAATGTGATGCAGTCACTATGCTATCTTTAACCTGATCCTACACAAGTCTTTAGCCTTCAGCAACTTCTGCTCCAATACTACCTTTCTCACCAATTTGCCATGGTTACCAAAGAATCCTTAACTCAGTGAATTTTCGTGGTGGTTTTTCCTGATTGGTCTTCTGGGCTATTTTCCAAAGTGGTCATCTGTGTTTCTGTCTCGCAGGTCGAGCTGGGAGCTCCCAGACCTGCGCGATGGTAAGATCCAGGCCATCAGCGACTCAGACGGTGTCAACTACCCCTGGTATGGCAACACCACAGAGACTTGCACCATCACGGGCCCCACCAAGAAGGACACCAAGTTCACCGTCAGCATGAATGACAACTTTTACCCGAGTGTAACGTGGGGCGTGCCTGTTAGTGACAGCAACGTGCCAATGCTGAGCAGCATCTGGCGAGACCAGAGCTTCACCACGTGGCTGGTGGCCATCAACCAGGCATCGGGGGAGACACTGGTGTTGCAGACGGTGCGCTGGCGCATGAAACTGCACATCGAGGTGGACCCGGATAAGCCGCTCGGCAAGAGGGCCAGGCTGCGTGAGCCCTTCACACAGCAGCAACCACAGGTGCTGGGCAAGAACGAACCAATCCCACCCAACGCCATGGTCAAGCCCAATGCCAACGATGCCCAGGTTCTCATGTGGAGACCTCAGACTGGGGATCCGGTGATGGTCATCCCACCCAAGAACTAATATGTATACACATATGAAATGGAAATAAAACCACTGGAGGTGCGTCATCTTGCTCTCCTGGAAATGTGAACAAGGAGCAGTGGAACAAAGTGCAACCTTTCTACCTTCAAAATGGGTCGGGAATCACTGTGCTACATAAAGTAATTGCAAAAACAAAACAAATATACTTTTTTTTTTGAGGACCGGGACTGGGTGTGTGCAAGTGTGGGAGTGTTAGCTTTGCAGCCATATAAGAGAATGTGGCTAATTTGTATGTATGCGCTGGGAAACCAGCTGTATTTATTTATTTGGATGCATTTAGGCGGGGCGCAGTAGTATGACTTGCTTAAGGCATTTTTTTGTGCTCAAATATATGAGTACTGGAAAACAATTGAGTCCAAAAGGACACTTTTGGAGTTTTAAATTATTTTTTTTTTAAAACATGAAACATTCAATCCATGCTGCCTTAAGTTTACATTGCTCTTACTGCAGACTTTTAGCCTTAAATGACATGCAGTGCAGTAAACCCTCATCGATCTGCTACACATGATCTGTGGTACACTTGATGGGGGTTGTGTTCCTTTCATAGCGTGTTCTCTTCATAGAGAACCTCTTTTTAAAGCACATTTCAAGATCTATTTGTAGATTAACTTTTAATGAAAAAAAAACAGACACGAGGGCTGTGATGAGGAAAGAGGACGTCTGATTTAGACACTGCAGATATGGCAATAACTCTTCATTCAAATAGTGGCTCTTTAGAGAGCTTAGTGCTTTCAGAAAACCATTAAACAGTAGAGAGCTTGCATGTCCTGGAAATGGAGCAGGCCCTCAGTAGAACACAGCACGTTAGCCCTTCAGTCCAACTCAGCTTCCTAGAGCGGGCTCTTTTGCTCTCTGGTTGTGGCTCCGGTAATGATCAAACTTGATTAGACAGCAGATGCACGCCAGACACGGGCCCCTGTGGGCTGAACATCACTTACGTCAGGACGGAGTGAAATAAATTAGTGAACCTCACAAGTCTTCCTCTTCCCCTTGTGCTCATCAGCTGAACTCTGGCTACATCTCACCAATCTGAAGCAGAGAATATTTTTACACGGTGTAAAGACGTTCTGTATAAACAATGGGAATTTAAGCAAACAACAAAACAACTAAAGACTGATGGTTACAATTTATGTTTGTTTTGAACCACTGTCAGCCCCTCAGTATTGCAGTATCTGGTCCAGTTTTTCAAACCAGGAAATGTTGAGAAATGAAAATTCTATTTTTAAATACATATAGTTTGTCTTCCTTTCCCTTCACCCCATGTTTGCTCGAAACCAACAAGTTTCCCCCCTGACATGAATGTCCCAGACAGATTCATGGAGAGAGGAATAATCAATAATCTCATAGAAAATTTACCATGCATGCTGGGAGACAGGGACAGAGAATGGATATTTAACAATTGAGCTCTAACACAGCACTCTACGCAAGGCCTGACAGGCACTACATACTTTTAACCATCTACTTGGACAGGTTTGTTCTGAGGGACTCATTACCTCAGAATAGCTCACATAAACATGTAATAACATTTCCACTAATGCTCCAGAGGTAGGCAGGTTACTACTATACAAACCAAATTAAACTAATTGACCCCCATTAGCATGTATTAATTGGTAGGTAGGTTAGCGTGTATGAGTTCATTTCAATTAGGTATTACTTAATGGATATTAATTGATATAGCAAAGCTTCTGGGTTTTTTTTTTAGGTTTGAGAGTATGTGTGTTAAGCATCAGTATGTTTGTGAAAGTGAACATTACCAGTGCTCAGCAGAACCTGAAATACTTAGTTTGGGTCCACTGTGACATAAGGGTCATCTCCCAGAATCTCAGATTTTGATGCTATTTAGTTGATGAGTGGAGGTTGACCTGAAACTAACTCCACCTTAGTAATGATGATTAAACAATTACTCATCAAAGGTTTTCCTGCATGTGTCATGCCCTAATTAAGATACAGAAATGCACAGGTGCTCTTTTAAGTGCTTTATAATGGTGCAAAATGATTTTTTTTGCTAAATTTAAAAAAAAAGAAGGAAATTTTAATTTAATTTTTAAAAATGAGTCTCCTATTTTATTTGCACCAATTTATATTATGTGAGGCCCCAGGACCTTACAAAGCTCTTGTTTATAAAGCCGCAAAGGTTTATGGTATACACCACTTTGCAGGAATCTCCGCCATTGCCCTCGTGTGTGTGGATTCGGTGTGGATGGAGTTCAAGGTGGATTCTTTTGCTGTGATACCTACACTCTCCTCTCCCTCCCCAGTCCTTCCAGGGCTGTTGCCATGGATAGTTCTTCATTATAACAATATTTCAACATTTTTTATAACAGATTGGAGCATCATGTATGAAAAATTGGAGGTTCAACTGGAGGTTCATTTTCAAATTCTGATTTTAAATGTTTTTATATTTTTTAAATTTTGGAAAAAAAAGTCCCTTGTATTGTCAAAAAAATGTATTTTTTCAGAAACGTTTACATTGAGTTAGTTTCAGGTCAACTTCCACCCGTCCAATAATGGCATTAAAACCAGAGATACCAAAGAACAAGTCCTGGTTGAATTGGTGTGGAATCACCAATACAGTAGTTGCGTCTGATCTACTGGTTTTCCTGATGTAAATTATACATAGTCCTAAAATGAATTTTTGGAGAATTATAGAATTCTGCGAATTCTAGAGAATTTATTTTTGGTCTCATGCCATTTACATTCTAACTGAGTCCAAAACCGGTCTCTGTCTATGTCTGGAAAGCCAGCACAGTGTGTATTCAACTGTTGGCTGTTTTCAAACTAGCTTTAAAGATTCCATACAGATTTTATAGTGAGATCAAATTATTTTTTCCAGAGAGGAATGAACTGAAAATTCCACCCAAGTAGCTAACATGAGGCAGAGCTACATCTTGTGAACACTCAGTGAAAGTCTATCTATAATTGAAAGAAAGTAGCTGCCATTTGGATCTATAGCTGGGCTTAGATTTGATATGCTGGGGTTGGTGACCCTGTTCCTTCAAGTCTAGCAACACCAAGGTCATGGGCTTGATTCCCAGGGACTGCACACACTGTCAGACTGATATCTGTATGTAAGTTGCTTTAGGTAAGAGAATCTGTAAATGGATTTTTTATTTCCTTAAAAAAGAAGAGCTTCTTCATGGCTCTGGAGTGGATGTGATTTGAACCCCCTCCGCTATGGATTTATCTTTGTGCACATGTGATTTTGAAGGGTTTACATAATTGCCACTACTCCCTCGCCCCCTTATTAGGATATATAGAAATAAAGACATGAACCCGAGAGCCAGAGCAGTAGATGAAACCTGAGCCATCAGTAGATGTATTCCACTGTAGTTTGAAGGCTTAATTACATTAAACGCCTCATCACCCAACAGCTATGACGCTTTTATTGCGCTAGCTGTGGGCTCCACCTGCTCACTTTGGCTTTCTGGTCAGTCATTAGGGGTCAGTCATCAGAGCCGAGAGGCAGACAGGACCCTGCTGCTGCCTGACTATGGTGAAAACATGATGTCCATACACCCAACAGCCAGTGTGTAACTGTGCACATCCGAAGCATCGTTACGTTATGGTAGGTGAAGTTTAATAGTTTAATCATCTCATGGCACACCTTTGTCTTTTGAAGGCTTCTGGGAGGCTGTCGTGCCCTGTGGGATTCACACATCCAGCTGGAGGAGATGGGGAATTGTTGCGGATGTGGGGAGTGTGTACCCACAGCTCTGTAGCGGTGCTCGCTGCCTACAGAGGGTGAGCAGCTGGACCGCGCAACAGCCCAGGGTCCGAGGTCGCTGTGAGCCCCAATTCTGCAGGTGTGCTTTAGATCAAACCATCTTCCCATTATTTGCTGTTAGGCAGCAGCTGCCTTGGGAGATTCGATTTGCACAACTCTGGTCACCCTTAACTAAGCCCTGTAGTGTTTGGTTATGTTTTGCCATGTGAAGAAAGCATGCTTAGTGTGCTCTATACCAATCTCTGTGTGCATTCATTCACACTGTGTGACTAGTACACAGAGCAGTGGTGGAGGTGTGATTAGACTGAGGGTGTTGTTTACCCAGACTAAGCCATGCAGAGCACTATAGGTTGGCCAGTGACAGCCCACAGAGACAGACTTGGTCATTCGGTAGAATCCCCATAGGTTCAAAACAAACAAAACATAGAACTAAAAAAATAACACCTTTAGAAATGAGTAATCCTAAGCCTTTTTGGAAAGTTTTTTTTCCCTCCCATGATTTCTTTTTTTTTTTGGTCATAGTTGAGGAGATGAATGTGTCATGCAGCATACAAGCGAACAGAGGGAATACACAACACCAAGGATGGGAACCTAGTTGTGGTTTGTAGTTTCGTTTTTTAGGACTATTTTCTTAGACCTGCCACGAACAAGCCTTTGCCAAGACAGCATAAAAATGTCCACTGCCTGTATATTGTGCAAGCACCTACTCAAATGTGGCAATCACACAATCATGAACAGATTCTGTTCAGATATTTGAACAGAATTTGCCGACCTCCGTATTTGGGTACATGATAAAGTTCATTAACCAAAGGCCGAGAGTCTGCTGCTCCTGCAAAAAAGGAACTGAATACCAGCAGCTGTTACTGTCAGTACTGTTATTAACATCAGTACCACCCATAGTACTGCATTCACTATTAGTTCTTAATATTACAGTCTAATATACTCTTACTCAGTTTTCAGAATTATTTCTCAAATGCCTGTGTCGAGCATTACCTTATACTCAATCTTATTCTGACAGCAGAAGAGAATCTACCCTACGTCACAGTATGGTGACACCAAGCATGATAGTACAGAAGTCCTTGTTCTGTATGGCCCATACCAAAACACCGACTTGCTGTCTCTATGGTGACTGGCTGAAGTTTCCCGAGGCCTTTTGCTTGTAGGTGCATGTTTGTTTTGCTTTTCATTACTCTGGGGGAAGAGTAGATGAGGTGTGCTTCTCTGCACTATTCACACAAGGGGCTATATTATTATACTTTCCATTTGTTTCTACATACAAATCTATATTATACAAAACGTGATTTTTTTTGTTGTTTTATAGTAGCTTTGCCATTGAAATTGATACTTGAAAAAATGTTATTGGCAAAATATTTAAAACTGTGACAATGAATAATGTGAAAACAAAACTTTTAATGAAATAATAATAATAATAAAAAAAAGCAAATCTAAAATACTTCATGGTCTTGATTTAAAATATGATGATGGCATCTTTCATATTTCATTGACTAGTTCATGCCATATATAATGCCATATATTGCAAGCTCACTGTTCACCAGGTATTCAGTGTCTATTAAGTCACTATTACATTATGCTTCATTTGTCGCTTACTCTTTGGACTGAGTTTTGATCTGTAACGTGCGCCAAGGTGAACCGAGGAAATAAGCTCAGCAGAGAGTGGGCATCTCAACTCCACTGCAAATGTGCAAAGTCAAAGAGGAGAAATGGGGCAATGAAAAGCCAAGACACAGCAAGCTGGAAAACAAACAAACAATCTCACTCTCTCACACACACACACACACACACACACACACACACACACACACACACACACAAGGACCAGCGAAGCAGGTGCTTAAGGAGGCAGGAGGAAGTGAGAGTGGTGGGTAGAGGATGTGGAAGTGAGTCTGGCTTTTTGAGATTGCACAAGCGAAAGAGGGAGGAAGGGGAAAATACAGCCCTCCGAGACTGAAGAGAGAGCAAGAAGGCGAGGAAAGCACAGCCAGCCAGCCCGAGTGCGAGTGAAGCATGCTGGATTATTAACGACAGCGTCTGGGGAGTCAGTATTACATACTCACTTCACTGCCGCAGGGGGCTAATAAATCAATTAGATGGTGTATGTGCTCCTCATCACTGCCCTTTGGAATCCGATTTTCCTCGCAGATATAGATACTGATGAGGCCCTGAAGTCATTAACAAAAAAGTCCAACAGTTCTCTTACTATTATTGCTGTTCTGAGATCAGTTTATCTACCACTCTGGCCTTAACCGCTATCTATCCTAGACCTAATTATCCTAAGGACTGCAGTGCTATGAGTGTCTCGGCTATTAAAGGGAGTGATTAAAATGATCATTGGGCTACTGTAGCCCAGTGTTGCTATTGGCTTCGATTTTGGTAGCCTCATCCCTGGTCTGCTCTACATAAACACCTGCAGGTTTGTACGTTAGGGACTGGGTGCTATGATGACAGCAAGCACACAGTGGCACAGCAAACTCAAAGGGAAACCATAGAAACTCTTGTGACAAACCTCCGCTTCTGAAGATCCAGGGAGATGTTTTTTGACTCTGCCTCTCAAAATGTCACTTTGCAAATACCTCAGGATCTTGTGTGTAATTTTGATTTCAGGCACTTCATTCAGAGGTGCCTGTGACCTTGAGAATTGGGAAAGTGGTAGAGCATTATCAGCTGTGACTGGTGTATTACTTTTACTAGAGCTTTGTGCATGACTGGAGGAAAGGCTACTTTGGACATGAAATGAGCTTGGGGCTTTGACAGCGAGTGAAAGAGAGCAACGTGTTCTGAAAACCACTCCCTCTGGCTGTCTGATCCACCTGTGCTCCTTTTGAAGGTTCTTTCTTTTACAGATGCCAACCATGGGGCTGTCAGTTTGTTGCTAGTGAGTGTCAGTTCCATTTGTGGCTCAGAATGCCCTATGCAATGTGTCAAAGAATTCACAGTCCCTCGTAGGGTGAACTGGGCTCGGGTGGGCTCGTGGGAGAGCCATACAAAAGCAATGCGTTACACTATTTTACTATTTATAACAACATGTGGGCACTTTGTTTCTATCCATACACGCCACATGCTTACATGCACAATTAGTTATGTAGTTTCAGACACTGCTATATATAACAAATAAAAAGACCAAACTTCCTGTTCTAAACTGCAGTAATCAATTGCATATGTCAAAGGGAACAACCAAGGACACCATGGGGAAAACAAACAAACAAACAAACAAACAAAACAAAAAAACGGCATACAAAAACATTGTTTCCTGTCTTATAAAGCAAACATGAACTATGAATAAACTTGTAGCCTTCAGAAGCACTAGCCCTATGCTATAATTCATGCCAAATGGCTTCACCAACTGGTCATCGGTCCCTTTGAACACTTGATTGTGGAGCGTATTATCCTGTTATTCATGGCTGAGATGGAGGCTCAGACTGGTTTGTTAAGAGCACCGCTGGGTGCCCACATTCTCACTCACTCCAGCTCTCTGAGTCACTGCAGAAATTGACTGCTTCCTTCAAGGTCAAAGTTCAAAGTTCAGTTCAAAGAGGTTTTATTGTCATTTCTGCTATATACAAGTACACAACAAAAATGAGACAATGTCCAGGACCACGGTGCAACACAAAAACAATGGTGCAACAGACAACATGCTACACAAGTGCAAACAGTCCAATATAGTGCAAAATGTCATTAAATAAACATTAAATAAACAATAATAAATACAGGACAGGACAAATACAAAATGAGTAGACACCAGAGCTACAAAATCTCTCATTTATTAATCATCAGCACAATATTGGTATAAGGCTACTCTATACAAATGTGCCCAATATCCAATCACAGTGTATTTTTATTGTGCACTGTAGGCATCTTGAGCTCTGTGGGTGCTTTGAATAACCAAAATTGTCACATGACTCATTAAAATGTGATTTTAGCAGAAATAAAGCAAGCCTGTCTTTACTCATGTCACATCAGGGGTTCAACAGCGTGTATAATCCATGGCATACCGCAGTTGGAACTTGTAATAATGTAATCACAATGCATCATTTTGTCCATATTATACAGCCCTGTGTCTTGCTTCATCATCAAACTGAATAGCAAAGATGTCTCTCATTGGTAAGGCGGTAAATTCTGACCCTTCACAGAAAGGAGAATTAGGCACAAAAATCTACCAGGTCATATGTTCTAAAAGAATGATGAACTCAGCCAAAGATTATATAAACATACTGAAAGACAGACAGACACACACACACACACACACACACACACACACACACACACACACACACACACACACACACACACACACACACACACTTCTGGTTATGGGAGGCCATGAGCTCATAATGACCCTGTATCTCCCCCCCCAATCACCTACTTCAGGGCTCGTTAAGAAAGAGATTCACAAACACATCCCTTCCATACTTCAGCCACTGCTGTTCTCTAGCCCTGCTGTTGTCTGAAGCAACGTGCTTGCTGTAGTCTCAGACACACGCCTCCAGTTACACTCCAACAGGAGCAAGAATGCCTTTTGGTTTCAGTGCTTTTTTGGTCTGTCTATTACTGCCATCACACATGACCAAGAACTACACCATCAGAATACATGCCTTATCTGTTGGTGAGTGTTCCAGCGTGGTTTGGCACTTCACAGAGGCTTCAGATGGCCGTGACCTGCTCAGGGCGACTACGCGCTCCTGGTTGTCTGGCATTCCCAGGCCTCGCATTCAGAGCTAAATTTAACAGAAGCCTTCAGTCTTACAACCAGCGCACACCTGTCTCAATCCATAACGCCATGTAATCGCAGCAGGATTGCTCTGTGCCTATCACATCTAGATCTCCAGTCCTAATATTGGTGCATGCTAGTACAGTGTCTCTGAGCCCAGGACAATAGCCTCTTAGCAGCTTGAGCTCGTAGGGGCCCAGGCATCATAAGAGTGTGGTGATGTGAATGAAGCCTCACCTCTGTATCAGCCTCAGGCTCTTTGCCTTGTTACTGCCCATTGGCTTACACCGCGTCAGCTCATTGAGGTATTTAACACCACCAAGTTCTGAACTGAGACCAGCAAGTTGGGTCGGATATGAGGCACCAGATGCTATTGAAAAAAATGCACATCAGGTCCTCGGAACAGTGACCTTCCAGTTGTCCTGCAACACACAGGAAACTGTGGGAGGGAGTTTTGTGATGAGAGAGAGAGAATGCATGCCAAGGTTAGTTGAAGATCGTTGCAAGGGGCATGGCCATGGTTACAAACAGCAACATGAAAGCTCTGCCCTACTCTGCCTAAGATGGATGGGTGTGCATTTCATCAGCGCCAAGAACCAGGCTGCGGCCCACATTTTTTATAGCCGAAGCTAAATCAAGGTTCTGCACTGCAGGGATCAAGAGAGAAACAGTTTATTAAAGAGCATTACAGCTACACAATCATGAATAGGAATGGACATTTGAACTGAAATGTGCAAATGAATACAACAAAAACACACCTTAAAAGTGCCACCTTAAAAGTGACTCTCATAGGCTTGAACAAGTATTGCCTCAAGCAGTAGCTTAAGACAACGAAGATGATTGCAACACTACAGCGTTATCAGGAAGATGAGGCCATGACTTTAGGCAACTTTGAAGGCTAATTCATCTGCATTAGCCAGGGAGCTAAAGTCAGTAAGCAGCTCCACACCAAGCACGAGCACCAGGAGTCTTGCAGAAATCCAGATGGAAAGCTGCACTCAATAAGGGATTCAGAAGAGGCACAGCCACATCTTCCAAAGGCATAGACAACGCAAACTGCCCTGACCCGAACCTGCCCTGCCCACAGACTGCAGCGGCTCTAATCACCATCAATAAACAATGGCCACTGATTGATGTCATTTCCCTGACATGATGCAGTGGCCATCGGTGGGGAGGGGACCAGAGGACGTGGGTCACACCAGGCAGTGGGTTTCTGTTGAGAGCCTGCATGTCAAATCATGGGAAATTCACACACAAGCCACAGAAGCCAAGTTTTGATGCAGAATACCATAACTTAAAATGCCATGCACCCAATAGTCTACTTTGAGATGTCTTTCCAAGAAGAAAGAAATGGGTCAGTGGCACTCTCTGACGAGGGGTTTTGGTAAACGATTATAAACAACCAATGTGAGGAAGTAAGCAGATGTTTGAAGGTGCAAAGCAGATCTACAAATATCCCAAATGCATCGAGTGAATCTGCTCATTATGTCTCTTAGTGTCATTCAAACTGCAGTTGGTCTCTAAGGTAAGGGATTTTTATATGGAATATAGCTTTTATTTGGACCATCATACATACATTGAATCCGTAATTGAACAAATGGAAGTGTATGACATGGGAGCAAGAGTAGGCTGCTCAGTTGAAAGATGTAAATACCCTGAAATTAGGGCTGCACTTTAACTGCAGTCTTTTTTACATTTAAAACCCAATGTGCTGAAAATAAAGATTAGGAACAAAAACTGCCACAGAATAATCAATTACAGCCAAAAATGTAAATCACACCATCTATTTAATTACAGTCTCTCAGTACGTGTTACTTTTAATTGTACTATGCAAGAGTTTGAAACCAAAATACCTCGATATCCTTGATTGTGGGCTTTGAATCAGATAATACCATAAATACATATAGCTGTACCTTCCAGAAATCAATATCTGCCACCACCACACATCAAAAGACCAGATAAAGTTTATCATCTACCCAGCAAGCATTGGGGAACAGTGAGAGCCAGGAGTGATAATTTCCTGAAACGAGATGGGAGAGTAAACGTAAGCCACGCTAGCTTTTCAAACTGCTGAGTCACACTGCACACAGCTGTGACTAATGAGAATTCAATGAGAACTCTGCCAATCACTGACCGGGCCTTTCCTAATCATTTTCTGTACACAAACACGCACAGCTTGCAACCAACATGACTTAGTCAATGCCAGCCTTCCAAATAAAGAAACAAAACAAAACAAAACAAAAACAAAAACAACAACCTAAAAAAAAATAAAGCACAGAATATTTACAGTATTCAAAAGCTCAAAATAAGCCAGCGCTGGAGGTGAAGCAGCACCACCTGGAACGGACCTGGGGAGAGCAAGGAAACAGGCACAGAGGGGCCAATTATTCCACATTTCACCTTTATCTGGGTACGAAGGAATGACGCCGGGAGAGCCTTCAGCCACATCTCTGGATCTGTGCCAAGACGTGCTTACCTGCGCACTTACCCCATTAAAGCACTCGTAGGTGCAGTTATAGAGCTACAGACATTTGTTGCCATGCAGTCAAGAGGCCAGTTTCTGTCCACAGGGCAGCTGCTGACCGAATACGTCTGGGTGGCAGGCTACTCTATGCAAATTTTAATGATAAACTTCACCAACACCGCTGTGCTGGAAACACTCCAACCAGCACAACCCTTGCAATCATGTCCCTGCCGTGTTAATGGCAGCTGACTGGTAGCCATTTGCTACACATCAAAGACCATCCAAAGCATATCTAGTCAGCATTGCACTGGTGGTCAGAAAGTGACTGGTGTTGAACAGGGCATTAACTAGCTGACAAAATGCGAGTGACAATAACTGGACTAGACTGTAATTGAATATGTACAAAACGCACCAGTAAGAGAGGCCTGCCTAATACAGGGAACAGAGACGCAAGGTAGCCATCTGAAACTGTCTGACGAGTGTACTGTGAATGTCCACTGGGGATGCACAATACAAATCCACCACAGAACAATGACCGGTTGGATAGTCAAGGTTTTTGAGCATTTGCATAGTATAGCCTTCTGAAATGTATGCATTGCAAAAAAAGGCCAAGACTATGGTTGTGAATATATTGGCCAAATATAAGGCCAAAACGACAGCAATAAGCAATCTTTCAGTGAGAGCTCCGAGAGCATCAGCCTTTTGGGCTTTCTAACGCATTAAATGCACTTATACTGACCAAAAGGTCTCCATTAAAAACAGAATAATTAAAAATGTTCACATAATGCATCATATTTTCACATAATGCACCATATCATATTTTCAGTCACTATAATATGTAAACTTGACAGGACCTGCAATGTTTGTCACAAAATGTGAATGAAAAAATATGAAAATATGACAAAACATCCTCACTAGCAAAAGAAAAAAAAAAAAAAAAAAAAAGGCACACTAATAGCTAGACGGGGTGCAGACCCCACGCCCACCTAAGGCCCACCCCAGGCCAGAGAATGGAGTGGTTGACACCAATACAGACCCCTCTGGAGGACACTGAGAGAAGCATTCCTGTTACTGCTATTGGCCCCTATCCCCTTGTTGCACGGTCACCAAGAGGATGATAAGGATGTGGGTGACAATGACATTTTCCATCACATCTGCACAGGCATTTGGAAAATAAGTGTCCCGTGTGATGGAGGCATTCTTCATACACAGTGATAATACAGGAGCCCATAACAAGCTTCAGCAGTGTAACAGCTAAACTCGCCGGGGGCCGCCTGGCTTATCTTGCTGGATGCATTCTTCGTTGTAAATGCACTGTTCAATGTGATAAACTTACTGACTGTAGCTCCAGTCTAGATATCATTCCTTAGAATACAACTATTTCAAATTAAGTTTTACATTGTGAAAGAAGGAGGGGGGGGGAGTAGACAAATCATTCATTCATGGCAGGACACTGATAAGATGGTCGCGAAAAAAACCCAAACACTCAACACTGCAAATTAAGAGTGCACAGTAAAAAAGAGTGACATTACCTGAGTTTATTTCCCCATTTTCCATGCCTACAATATACTTTTAATGAAACATAGGAAAAGTGAACACTTATTTCATTACATCGGGATAAATGTAAAGTGACATAACCCACCAGGTTTCTAAAGGATAGAGGTATTCTACACCTCATGTCTACCTTGATTTGTATAAAATGAGTTGTATAAAATAACACCCAACTCTCCTATAAGTCTGACAACATTTTAGCAAATGGTAACACCATAATTTGGGCTATTCATTTATTCAGAATTGGGAAGAAACAGTAAACACATCTAAGAGAGAGCAAACAGGCAGTCGGCAACACAACCGTGTAACACACTGGGATAGCAACACTGATCAAAACCAGCTTTTGCTCACAGTAAACTCTTCAACGCTAACTATCTGGTTAACATGGCAAGATTTAAATGGGGGAAAGAACGATGTTGCTTGTCGTGGGGTTAGTATATAGGAAAGGCACTGTCATCGCTTGTGAAGCCATGATGCACAGTGGCACACACCTTTAAACTACAGGTGGGAAGAGTGTTACAGGTAACTCCCCGACGAGGAAGTTTCACATTCATTTCACGAGGAAGTTTCAAAATATGATCAGGTCATGACCATTTCCTGCTTGCTGAATGATGAACAGTTATAATCAGAGAGAACATGAATACAGCAGTGTGTTCTCCTGTAGCTAGCTTCTCCATCCACCGAAGGTTTGAGAAGTAGACCTGGAGTGAATAAAGAGGGAGACAAAGCAAAAGGACAAAAGAAAAATCATTACGACCAAGAAACCCAAACATGATTCATTTTTTGTTTTTTTCTTTTTTTTCTTTTTTTGAAATGTTTTTTTTTTTTTTTACATGGAACTCCAGATAAATTTTTGCCTGTCTGAACTGGGACGATTTATTTATTTTTTGCTCCACAGTGGTGGGTCGTCACTGACAGTCCCAGAACCATCCACACACACAGCGATTAAGACCGCAAAGCACCGTGAGGGACAGAGATGACTTAAAAATGTGTAGGCGCACTGCCTTCACATATTTAGGCTCACAACTGCTAGCATATGGGAATAAACCATCCACTCTGGATGGTAAAGACATTTTACCATGAGCAAGACACACAGGATAAAGGCAGAGGAGTGTCATTTGGAAGTGGTGTACATATGCAGCATTTGGTATCTGCCAAATTGTAGTGTACAGAAAGGCAAAGAATATTATGAATAGTTAAATAGGTATTCCCCCTTAGAAATAAAACTGGAACACTGGTCTCTGTGGATAGAAGTATACCATCGAGACTAGGTTTCCCCAATTAGTGTGGAAGCAGCGTGTATATTACAGAAAGTTAAGTGTGTGAGAGGTGTGTGTGTGTGTGTGTGTGTGTGTGTGTATATGTGTATGTGTATGTATAGAGTTTTTAAGAGCTGCGGACACACAAGCACATATTCATACTTACTGATTGGTATTCGTACTTCCAAAGCCGCCAAAACCTTCAGGGAGGAAATAAATGAATGATGAACCAAGTTTGTTTTTTAACAAAACACACTGAAACAATTTCAAATTGCATAGTTTTCTGCATTGAACTGTAAACTGAATGCCACATTTGAAGAAGAAAAAAAAAAAAATAGAAGAACCGTACACATACAGTGTCCAAATAAATCCAAACAGGTTTTAAACACATCTTTGGCATGCTAGTCAGAAGTGGGGCAATTATTAATTACGGTGTACAGAGCTAAATTGCTAGTTTGTTCCAGATTCAACACGACTTCACAAAGGTTGACATATTCAGTACCATCTTCCTCAGCAACAGAGACAGAGAACTGGAAGACCATAGAACCCAAAGCACAATGAACAAACACCCCCAGCAAACCCCCAACACCAAGAGGACCATTCTAATGTTGACAGCCAAAACTGGAAAGCTATGCTATCTAGGTTAGTGTTTGCTGGAGAGCATGGGTGTGTGTTGCATACACTGGGCTGGTGTGGCTGCTGTATAGGGTTGGTACAACAGAAGGACTTTTCAAAATGATTTCTTTAAAATTCAATGCAAAACACACCACCAATTCGCAATCCACTAGCTACAAAGTAGTATCAATGGTTTTAACAGTCTTACCGAGTGAATTATACACTGAGCTATATTACAGGTAGGCAGGAACGTTATACATGGAGTGGATTTTCCACACTTCATTTAAAAATGGGCCATTGTGTTGATTTATACTGGGAGCCCCAGACCTGCGGCTGGATGTGGGTTAATAAAGGAGCCCAGCACACAGCCATGACAGAAGCCAGCAGAGAGGGCCGGTGAGCCCACTGTCTGACTGACGTTTACGTCTGGCCAGTGGTAAAAGCCCTCCAGGGCCTGGCCAGTTCCTGCAGCAGGGTTTTATACAGACTTACAGGCTGATTTAAACCCTTCTGTTTACTCATCATTGCAAGGCACAGTGGAAGGTGCAACAGTCAAGACTTAGGTACCCTGTACTCTGCTCAATGTGGTAAATTCATTAAATGAACAGATGGAGTAAACACACCACATATAAAAGCATCAGATTATGTAAATGTTGGCATTTCTGAGGAAGCTAGAGGCAGCAAGTCTCCAGACACCTCAATAGCCACTAAACATACAATTACTTGGCTGGGCGGGCAGACCATATAAACCTTTAGCATGGCTTCTGAGAATACAGCAGCGCAAACTCACCTCCAGAGGACCCAAAAGTGGAGAAGCCACTGCTCTGGGCACTGAAGCCCGTAGCCTGCTGGGCCAAGCCGCCAAAGGACGGAGTGCCGGTCGGAGGAGCCATGCTGCCAAAGGAGGGGGCTGAGGGAGGAGAGGCGAACCTGCATGCACAGAAAAAAAGGAGTTACACACACACACACACACACACACACACACACACACACACACACACACACACACACACACACGGTGATGTCTATGTGATGTTATGTCTGTGTATATGAATGAAGGCTAAAACTGTCTGAAGAGACACGACTATTTAACTGACTGGCAACATTTAAAATTCATTCAGTAATAGACAAAAAACTACACACACAGGGGGGGGGGGGAGGCTAAAGGGGACGTGACATAAAAAGATGGCAGCACCTTAAAATATAGGTGCCAGGCAGTGACAAGGAAAAAGAAAGAAAACCCAGTTAGTTCTGATCTCAATAGGGGAGCCAATATTTGGCAGCTGACCTTGCTGTCAACTAACAGGCCAAATCAGGTGATTGCCTGAGCTAAAGAAGGGCACTGATAAATTGAGGTTACAAGGCAGACACCTGGCATGGTGACTATTGAGAAGGGTTCAATTTTCCCCTACACAAGTGCTGCATAAAAATCTAAACTAATTTAATACTACTGCTGTCCAGAGATGCTGCTCATATTTACAGAGTACAATTTCTTATTTGAATACACTACAGCTCTTAGAATAAGCCCTGGTGATTGATACATTTAGGATTTAGCTGTTACTAACTAGCGCGTGACAGCACATGACAGCAAATGTAATTACTGCATGACAAGTCAAACTGTTAACACTTACATATAGTGAAGAGTAATTAAAATGTAATAAATGTAATGCTTCTTAAAACTTTAAAACCAAGATAATGTGATTACATAGACATATAGGCACATTGACAGCTCAACTGCATAAAACAGAACCGTTTTATCTGTTTGCTTCCCTGTTTTACTTCTACAGGAAATGCATCATCATCATCATCATCAATAAGAAAATAAAATGAGTAAATGTGCCAGCTAGGTGCTCTGACAAAGCACTTTAAACCTAAAAATACAGTTAAAAACCTTGGGTATAATTAAGTGAGATGAAGTGGGCTCCACACAGGCACAAAAACAAAAACAAGTGCCTGAGGACCCACTAACTCAGTACAAGTTTTCCCCAAGACTGCTACCATTTCACAACCTCATCACAGCATTAAACTCCAGATAGCCAGATTACGGCAAAGGAGGGGAAGGGAGTAAGGGATACTCTCTGTGTGTGTGTGTGTGTGTGTGTGTGTGTGTGTGTGGATGCCAGTTGTTTTTCGTCATGTGCAATAAATCACAAGTCTCCTGATGCTTCTCATCTCTGGAGGCTGGGGTACAACTCCCTTTGGGGTCGTAATCTCCCCCTTGGGTGACCCGACCCACTAAGGCTTTCCGAAGTGCCACCGTAATCTGTCGCCCAGCCAGGCGCATGATCCTAGGATTATCTTTCTGTAATCTAGCCCTCAGCTTCACTGCAAGATTCCAGACTTAGTGTCGCCTGGGCTGAGAGCCTTCACACAGCTCAGCAGGATGCCAGGAAGGGGGATGAGAATGCTATATGCCAGAATATTCCAGTCTGGGATTATTTTAGATCATGAAAGTCATTTTAAAGTTGTACCACTGTGTCCTACAGAGGAGAACTGGGAGTAATTCTTACCAGATACATCACACATTTGTTACTCACTAATTTGAGCAACACTAAATTAGTCAAGAAATTGACAAGAGTGATTGTGAAGAAATAGAGATTACTCTGGAAATCAAACATCCGTGCACATGCCATCTTTACGACAAAAGATTATAAACTCATTTATTCAATGCTGCCTATATCCGTCCTACAGTGGAAGTAATGCTGGAGCTATTAATGTTGCTGTTTTTCCCCTCTCCCTTCATGTTTCACATGGATTTTACTCTCCTATCATAAGAGGATAAAAGTATTTCCTAATACATTTGATTTACCTCTCCATTCAGCTTCAACTAGAAAATTAAATAGGCTTAAATTCTTACTTTTTATGGGTGGGGTGGTGAAAGCAATGGTCAGACCAAGTAAACAAAACCCAGCATTCTAAAAACCAGCCTCACAAAGGCTCCATGTGGTAAACACATGGTAACTCTCCCCATATATACAGGGTTGCAGCCAAAAGTCACACTTTACAAGCAGTGCAGATACAAGTACACATGTGGCACTCTGCTGTCTCTGCCGAGTTGATGTAGTATAAATGTGACGTGGTTAAGGACAACGGTGTGCAGTGTTGATGATGGAAATGATGCAGATCCATCAGCCTGTGATTCACCCCAACAGTTCAGCTAACAGCTGAGGCTGGCCCTCCATTTCTATGATTTGTTACTCCTTTCATTTGCACAGTGCAAGCCTTTTGGAAAGAAACCAATACTGCGATACTGATTATTACTAAGCAATGTATTCTGCAGACATAACCACAATGTCAGTGTAATTCACCTTGTTGTATCAGGTAAATGAAACAATCCAACACTAGGTGATGTTATCTGTCTTTGGAAACGCATCATTCAGAAATGCACAGGCCCTGTTTGTCTTTGGAGTAGGGCATGCATTTCCCCTCCATGACCAACATATCTCTGTGCTGGAGGTCTGGAAAATTCTTACCCGAATCCCCCCATGTTGGCTGCAGCCGTCCCCTCTCCAAACACCTTGCACGGGGTGGAGCCCATCGGGGTGTTGAAGGTGGGTGATGCGCCGAAGGTGGCGGAGCCACCAAAGGCAGGTGAACCCCCAAAGGCAGGGGGGCTGCCGAACACTGGCGCAGACCCAAAGCCACCTGCAGAGGCAACAGAGATAGGCAAGTCAGCCACAGAAACCAAGCTCTCTGAACATCGAGATATATATCAATCAAAGTATAGCTCTTATATATATATGTATGTATGTATGTATGTATGTATGTATGTATGTATGTATGTATGTATGTCTTAAAAGGTTCTATAGACTATATTCTTATGCTTTTTTCCAATGACTTCAATTTATTACATTAATTCATGAATTACTATTAATTAAAAACCCTATATACACGGCATAAACATGACCTTCTGTTCTACCCCCCAAAAAAAGTAGCATTACTTAAAGAATTATTTTTAAAAATGCCCACATGAATAAAATAGGGTAATTCTAAATAAAGCATATTATAGCATTTTACTGTAAAAGGTTGTACAAAATCAAAATGAAACTAAAATAGCGGATTACTTAAAAAAAAGGGAAATGGACTCGACACTCCTTTAAATACACATTCATCTTCAAGCTGATCTCCGAGTAAGGAATAAATATAGTTTTCCTTATTAAAGCAGACACACAAATTATAGCAGGCAGGGTTGTATAACTGTCAATGTAGAGTGGATGCAGTATACCAAGAATGGTCTGGAAAAGAGAAAATATTCAGTGAGCAGCAGTTCTCTGGGCGAAAATGCCACATTGATGCCAGAGGTCAGGGGAGCATGGCCAGACTGGTTTGAGCTTATAGTAAAGCAACAGTAACTCAAATAACCACTTGTACAACTGAGGTATGCAGAAGAGCATCTCTACATGCACTCCACGTTAAACCTTGAAGCAAAGTGTGTGGAGGATATTTTCAAAGTTAGGAAACTCAAAGAAAGACTAGACTCTCAGAACCCCATGAAATCAATGTTATGATTGAAAGATCTGCCTTTTCTAATATAAACTGGTTTCTCCTCTTACAAATTGAGAGGCACTTTGCTTGCACAGCTGAAACGTCCTGTTTCTTTGGAAACCTTGCACTTAGTCCCGCCCCTCGGCTGCTATAACAATCACCATTCTCTGTGATGATTCACACAACCGTGTTGTATAGAAGGCATTCTTGTTGCTGCATATTGACTGCTAAGCTCATTCATTCTCCCATGCAGGTGCCGGCAGGGAGAGTTGCTCACTGAGCGTGCTCTGAAATTACAGCCTGGCTCCATGCACATCCCAGTGAATAATTGATTGAGTTAATGTAATTGGATTACACTCACTGGATAACAGCCATTAGCGAAGCCTCTGAAATAATCAACCATGACAGATGTGAATTTATAATGGGTAGCACATGAGGGGAAACAGGTTTTATACTTTTTCAGTCATTAGATCAAATAAACAAATGTCACTGGGTGAATGTTATATTTTCTTTTGTACATGGAAGGAGTGTATATCATTACTTAACAATGGCAGTCTATTTTCAAAATAAGAGAAGCAACTCTTTCTTCTGTGTATGTACACCTTTAGGCATTGTACTAGAGGGACTGTATGCATCTTATAAACTGATTTCTGTTCATTTTGCTGGGCTAATGGTGCGGTTTCACCACTAGGAATGCTGTCAGGGTCAGCTCAGCTACCAGGGTGGGTCGAAACAAAACATGCAGATGTTTAATCTAATGTACACCTGCCCTTCAACCATCATCACATTACTGTTACACTCAAATAATTCATTCATACAGCAGATAGATCCCACAATCCTTCACCAAACCCAATCCCAATGACGTACACATTCATATCGTTTGACAGCCGGTGCCTTATCGCAGTAGGGTGGATGTGAAAGGGAGGCACACCCGTCTTTTGGTCGGGAGAGGGAGGTGCACCTGTTTTGGCCGGAGTGGAGAAAGAGCCGAAGCCTTGGGTGGCCACTGAGCCACCTCCAGCACTGAACGTCCCAGAGGCCTTCTGATCTCCAAATGCTGAGCCCCCGAATCCGAACGTCTTTGCGCCACTGTTCCCAAACAGGGTGGTGCTCCCTGGGAAAACCAGGAGACGGGTTTATTCTTTCACTGTCCTCCAACACATCTCTGATTCAAGTTGGTAAAACACCACTCACAAGACTATGGTATTTTTTGCTACTGACATAAGCTGAATGTTCAAAACAACAAGAATTTATATAATCGCTTTTCAAGAACACAGACACTTACAAATACACAGCACATGGAGCATCAGAAAACAGTCAAGGCACATTAAAACAGGAACAGACAACACTAAATAAGTCATGGAAAGAGCATAGTGGAACATCAGGTATAGATTAGGCTTGGAAGGTTGCATGTTAAAGAAACAAGTTATGTTTTAAGGTTGAATTTAAATATGTTGAGAGAAGTAGACTATTGGACAAGTTAATTTAGTGAGTGCCAGAGGTGTGGAACAAATCTGGAAAATGTTCAATCACTGAAACTACTGAAGGTTGGATGAAGGAACAGTGGTGAGTGTAGCTGAATAAGACTAGAGAGTGAATGCATTTGTACTGAAGATCACTTGTTGCTGTTCAACATAAGGAAGTTGTGTTTCATCCAGAATTTAATTTCTGAAAGGCATGCTTCTAATTTACTATATGGTCCTGAGACAGACCTGGAGACCCATTTTGAAATGAGGTATGATATGTCCAAGGGGGAGAATGTACATGACAAACAAGAGGGATCCCAGGACTTAGCCTTGTGGAACCCCTGGAATAAGAAAAGAGATGGCGGAGGTGTGTCCTGGGAGAGAGATAAACTGCTTTGTCAGAAAGATAAGAGGTGAACTTGTTCAGGACAGAGCCACAGAGCCTTGACAGAAGGATGGAGTAACATACCATATCAAAGGCAGCACTTGGATACAAGTAGAATGAGGATACTAAGTGCACCCTCATATGCAGACAGGAGATGGTCATTAATGAATTTAACCATGGCAGTTTTTGTGATAAGGAAAGGACAAAAACCACACTAGAAAGGTTCAAAAAGATCATTAGCTTCAAGGTCATCTTAGAGTTGAACAGCAATGGCTCATTCAAGGACTTTTGACAGAAATGGAAGATTAGAAATGGAGCAGTAGTAATCAAAATAAGATGGGTGTAATGATCTTATAGACAGTAGGAACATGGCCAAGAAGAAAAGATTTACTGTCAAGAGCTGTGAGATGAGGGACCAGGGCAGGAGGAGAAGCTTCGGTTAGGTAGGTAAGGGACCAAGAGAGCAGGTGGTAGCTTTAGAAGTAGTAATGATAGTCATGAAAGAACAATTAACAGTTTTAAAAGCAGAAAGAGGACAAGTTACTGGCTAGAGGATGGAAATCCAGGGAGGAAAAGGAAGAGACATATGTAGTGTTAGTGATCAAAGAGTTTTTGATTTTACAAATGTTATCATTAAAGAAGTGTAGGAAAGTATTACATTTGTGGGGCTTAAATAGTTCATTAACTGTTAAATATTCATGGTGGGAGAGTTAAGTTGACTTAGCAGTGTGCAAGGTATCTTTGTCGGCAGATACATGCTGTTTATAAGCCCCAGCACAGACATAGTTTACGTTTCCTGTAGTCATTCTAGTCGATGACCAACCTGCTTTACAGCACGCAATGTATAGTGTACCAGAGAGAGGAAGTAGTGAAGGACACAGTTTTAATTCCCATGGGGGATAAGATATTAAGAGACTCAGAGAGAGCAGGATTACATATTGCAGCATGTTCTTCAGGAGAGGCAGGAGCAAAGTTTGTGGAAAAATGATGGTGTGTGTAAGAGTAAGAGGGTCAACAAACAGATTTTGGAAGGAAATAAGTCTTCTGTTGGAATGATAAAGTGCTATGAGAGGACCTATGAACAGACCTGTCTCAAACACCCCAAAACAGGTCTTGATTATGAAAAATAATGCATAATAATGAATAATGAATACTGGCAGCAAGGCTGAGAACATAAGCCAGCATGGGATGATTGAGTAGAGGAAGAGTGCTGCAGCTCATAGCAGTGGTGCAGGTGCAGTCAGGGCTCGTTCCCTCTCTGCTGAGGGTTAGGAGAGCAACAGGTCACTACAGGCTGCACGGGCCCACAGCGCAGCTGCTGCTACATCAGGGGCTGTTGGATGGGAGCAGGGATAATGGCTGAGGTTTCAATGGGAGATGAATCCACAGCCAGCACCTGCAGAAGACATCGTTGAACTTTGCTGATCTATTATTCTTGGGTGTTCTTAATTTCTTTCAGGCAGATGGGTCGAAATTAATCAAATCCCACCATAGTTACATAACGATCTTGTCATCTTTGACAACTCCCTTTTACATTTAAAACAAAAAACCAAACCACCAACAAAACAATTACTTTTAAACTTGGCACAGCACATGAGTACAACCATAAGCTGAAAAGCTCTGGAAGGACTACCACCAAAAAGGTCCATGCTATTATAAGTAACATTACCTCCCCCATTCACGACCCGTTTAGCCTTTGCAGCTGAGATACAAATGTATTCATACTCTATATATACACACACACCCATGACATACCAAAGCAGCTCTTTTCCTACAAGTCATAAGCTGCTAGAGGTGGCTCACCCATTGACCAGATCAAGTCCTTATTAATAGTATCTTTCATACAAGCCAAGGTTTATTAACCTTGTTATTTATGTATACTGTCTAGATAAGGTACACTGTCTGAAAATGCTATATGTTGCAGAACGTGGTACAAACTGTGTTCTATATGCATATTGTCGTTTAAATGTCTAATGCAGTACATGTCTGGTTACAGTATACATCAATAACACAAAACAGATTGCCTTTTGACTGGTGGATCCGGGGACCTCAAGCAAAAATAAATTCCATCTTAAAATTCCATCCCCCGTGAGCTTACATACTGTGAAACCTCTGGGAAATGGGCCCCTCACCTGCTTGGCTGGTCTGTCCAAATCCACCCGTCGCAGTGGTTCCAAATGGGTTTTTGTTTGCGGCGTCTTCGCTGGGTTTGCCTCCCAGACCACTGAAGATGCCCCCAGCTGAGGAAGCAGTGTTGCCAGCCCCTGAGCCAAATAGCCCCCCTCCGGATGAGGGCTGCCATGAGAACCAGAGAAGACAGAAAGATGTGTTTGGTCATACTGTTTATTTAAAACAAACTCATCCCTCATGTGGTAAGGATGCTGATGGAAACTGACTGCAATGATATGAAATGCAAGGCCCAACACAAGCTGAAGTTGTGATAAACACTGCGGCAAACATCAGAGAAATATGTGGAGAGAGACTGGAACAACAGAGCCTGGAAGACACTGGTAGACGGTACTGAGAAAAGACTTGGACAGAACAAGACATGGCTCTTTCTGGTCCAGAGACCTTCCAAGTCTGACCTGTATGCCTTCCTGAAATTGTAAATTCTTGTTTCCAAAGACTCAATTAAAGTTGACATTGATTGTACATCACTGATAGCTCCTCGTATATGGCACTGGTTTAAGGAGCACTCCTTCACTCTCAGTTAGGATCAAAGTGATATATAGGTTTGAGATTTCAGTTAAAGTGACTCAGCAAATTCAAGTGAGCCGCTTGTGTCATTTTCACTGGATTGTGAATGTTGCCAGTTGTAGGTAACTGATTGCTCCTCCTGTATGAGCATAGTTCATCTTAAATGTTAGGAGAGTATTGGCTTGGCTGTATTGACACAAATATATAATATTTAATTTAAATAGTCTATACAGTCTCAGTCTCTCTCTCCATTTAAAAAAAAATAAGAAGGTGTTTCTCAGGCCATTGTGGCAGAAAACATAAGCTGAACAGCAATGAGCTGGGTGTGGTAACAATGCCTCCTGTCTGACAGAGTGCTTCTAAACACATTACCTGGCCAAAGACGGTGGCGGTGCTGGGTGGCTGACCAAACACTGAGGGAGTAGGTGTGCTGCCAAAGGCTGTGTGTAAAGAGGGAGACGATACAGACCACAGTGAGAAAGATATGAGACAATACAGATGACAATGAGAACGTGTGAGATGATGTAGACGACAGTGAGAATGATGCAAGAACCTCAGAGTTGGCTCCTTGGTCCGACCTTTTGCAAAAGTGGCTATTGACTGAGATCAAGAATTTACACTGCAACTCAAACCGCATGCTGAGCATCTAGACCTAGTGCATATTCATACACAATAAAGCCTGTACAACAAAGATGCACAAAACAGGTCAAAGGTCAAGTATAATGATCAGGACTACATAAATTACAAGGGTGCACCACATGCTGTTTTGCCCCTCTTGCGACCTTCTTTTACATTATATAAATGTCTGAGAAGCAGGTACATCAGAACATAAACCTCTAGGCTTGGTCTGACTCACTCTTAAGAGACACCTGCCTTAGCTGCCGCTTTTATTTATCTATTCATTTATCTATTTATCTATTCATTCATTCTGACGAATTCATCTGAACCTCAGGGTGAGGCTGAAGTGATCGATTTATGATTTATCTTCTGCCCTTGACCCTTGCCGCTGCACTTCCGAGTGTCATCTGTCATTACTTACTACTATGGATGGCGGCTATAGGGAGACAACAGGAGAAACACCAACAGCAAGTCTTTTTTTAATCATTATGTCAGAAGGTGCGTTGAGCGGCTAGTGCGCAATGTCTAGCAGATCTCGGCGATATTCACAGCTCTCAGTCCTCTCATGTGAGGTGCTTTGGCAGGCGTAAAGATTGCATCATATAAATCCATCATGCTCATGGAAGGGATGACCGCTACCTTGGAAATGTCTGTACTGGGAAGCAGTTGTTTACTGCAAAACCATGCAACACTCACACTCAGGAGACGTCTGCATGAAGGGAACTGAAATTTTGAGTAACACAGCCTGGGCTATCTGGAAGGAAAAGCCCTTAAATTACCATTGCCAGGCAAACAGTTCAGATGCCTTCACAACAATAATAATATTACAAATCATACACAAAAAAATGTTCTTGGTGATTTAGATCAAATGTAAACTGAACCTGCAGATTTTGTTGATGACGCTGACTATGAGTGAGGCGAGTTGGCCAAATAAACCAGGGTGACCGAGTCATTGTTTTACTATGAAAATGAGCAATTTAACTTGTGCAGAAAATGCAGACCAACCTATACAAATTACTGACAGGCCAGGGAACATTTTCACAGGACATTCATTTCCCTTTATTAGACTTTGGCCTGATTATGTAGCACAAGAGAAAAAGAATTTCACTAAACATCCAAACTGGAAATCTGTGAAGAGAGAGCTTCAAGTCTGAGAACAGAATCTACCCTGCCCTCCAGAGCTGCATATCATTTCAATTAGCAAATTCTTAAGGGGGCAGAATTTGACCCCTAGAGTGCATGCAAACAGGTGGAACCTGAAATGTCTAGTCCAAAGCCTCAGTAAAAAGCTAGACAGCAAGCTGGAGAAGACGTGGCTATGGGCCACCGATCAGCTGTTCCACGGCGTGGCTCACCCACCCACCCGATGTTACCAAGAGAATTCTGGGAATTCATGAGAAGGGACGAACTCGTAAGAATGTAGCTCACGCCTTTAGATTAGGCATCTCCCGGTGGCCCTAAGATTAAGTCCCCAGCTGCCACCCAACAACACAGATACTAATGAGAGGCAGAAATTCCAAGACTGGTCTGGACCATCACATTAAATGTAACCATAATCACCATCATTTAAAATTAGTACAAACTGTTTTTAGTTACATTTTAAAATCAGTGCTACAAAATCCTTCAAGAAAAAAATTCTTCTTATGTCAAATAACTTATAAATTATACTTTTAATATTTGATTTTAATAAAACACCATAGTAACTACTATATTTGGGTGACTCTTTTACAAAGCTCTTTATCATGAAAAAGGATAGCATAATAGGCTGAAAAACACACAATCAATCATACACGCACATGCACACCTACACACGCAAAAAATGTTCCTTACCGGCTGTCTGCCCAAAACCAAATCCAGACGAGGTGGTAGTGGTGGTGTTGCTGCCAAATAAGCATCCCTGTCCAAAGCCGGTGCTGGGCTGGCCGAAGGCGGGCGTGCTTGTCTGCCCAAAGATGCCCCCCCCTGTGCTGACCCCAGAGCTGGTACTGCTGGCTCCGAAGGAGAAGGAGCTAGCACTACTGGTGCTGGATGAGCCGAATAGGCCTCCTGCGCTGCTGGAGGCCGGGGTGGTCGTTGCGACAACCGGCGTCTGACCAAAACCGGAACCACCTCCGAACGACGACTGGCCGAAAGTGAAGCCACTGGCTGAGGTGAGGGCGGGCTGCCCGAAGCCGGCTGTTGCCGCGACCTGCCCAAAAACTGGATTGCCAAAACCAGAGGTGGTAGAGACTGCACCAAAGCCGGAGGTTCCAAACACTGACGCGGAGGTGGTCGAGGCAGGCTGGCCGAACACCAGGGCAGGGGTGGTAGTGGTGGTGCTGGATGCTATAGGTGCCGCTGGGGCTGAGGGGGGTGTTGAAGATGTGGAACTAATGACGGGGGTGAAGCTCGTGACTGATAGAGTGGTGCTGTTTGTGCTGACAACTGGCTGAGCGAAGATGGAGCCAGGTGTAGCTGAGGGTGGAGCAGCAGCTGCTGTTACTGTGGCTGGTACTGTTGCTGGTTGTTCTAGTGCAGCAGGGCTGGGCGTAGGTGCTGGTGTCATCTCCGGAACAGGTGTGGGGGCAGAGGGTTCCGGAAGAGGTGTCGGTTCAGCGGGCGGAGATGTGAGGAGTGGGGGTGTGGGTGTGGGTGCGGTCGCTACCTCAAGAGCAGGAGCAGGCTGGGTCGGTGGCTTTTCCACAGACGCCGCGGCAGCCTCTGTGCTGGCTGGCTGGGAGGGCGGAGCCTCTTTCGTGACGGACACGGGGGACGGAGTGGACGAAACGGGAGCTTCGCGACTCAGCTCTGTGGAGGCCTCCTCATGCTGCGCAGCCAGGGAGGGCTCAGGTGGGGGTGATGGCCCAGGTGCTGGGGGCTTCTCGGTTGTGGCTGGGGTTTCCAGAGGAAGAGCAGCTGCCAGGAGGCTGCTGAAAGAGGCGGCTGTAGAGGAGATTGAGGAGGTGGGAATGACAGAGAAGGCTGGTTTGGGGGTGGATGATGGTGCAGGTTCAGGGGGTTTAAAAACCCCAGCAGCATCTGCGAGCGTGTGGGGTGCGCTGCTCTTGGAGCCGTCCGCTGTGCCTGCGGAGTCCAACCCGTTACCAGCAGCAATGGACTTTGGTTGTTGAGCGCCGAATGTGAATCCCGTGGCGAGAACGCCATTGCCGGACTGTCCGAAGGTGAAACCCACTGAGGTTTTAGGGGGCTCCTTAACCTCGTCGCCCTGGCCGACTCGCAGGTCAGAGAAACTACCCAGGGTGTCTCCTGTGACACCCTGGGCTTTGGGGGCCTGGAAAGAGGGGGTGGTGGAGATCAGCTTGGTGGGTTCACCCAAGGTGGGTGGAGGGGCAGACGAACTGGTGGCCACTACAGAAGTGGTTGGTTTCGGGGTGAGGGAGATGGGGGTTTCTGAGGCACTGAACAGCATCTTCCCTGTGCTGCTGCCAAAGGAGAACTTACTCACTGGAGCCACATCTTTGGCTATGAGAAGATAGGGACAAACAGATGTGGAGACATATCCCAAACAAAAACATTTAAATAATAACATGCAAAATGAGTCATCAATTGAGATATACTATTCATATACTATTTTTGAAATAAAGTGTGTTTGATTAATATAATCTGTATATGGTTAATATCACCTAAATATGATAAGCATACACTAAAGTATACAAATAAATAATAAAAATGGTTATTACACAAAATTGGATTTTTTTGGGTAACTTTTCTACAGTTTGTGATACAATAACCATCCTTATGCTCCTTTCATGAACTCTGTATTTAAATAATCCTGAGTAATGTAGCTGATATGAAAACAAAACAAAAACAAACAAATACAGCCTGAAAAGCCATATTTAAGCACATCAACATCAAACAGCATGGTGGCTTATTTTGTCCAGCAGAATCAAGCACACACACACACACACACACACACACACACACACACACACACACACACACACACACACACACACACACACACACACAGAAACACACAGACACAGGAAAAACTATCAAACAGCTCAGAAGCATAACCAATGTGATGAGAACCCCATAGTTACCTTGTGAGGTGGCAGCTGGCTGAGACTGAGATGATGTTGAGCTCAGACAGAAGGAGAATCCACCCGGTGGCCTTTCACAGAAAGGACACATGCACACAGAGCAATTAAACCCGACTACCTCACAAATCAAAGTCCATCGCATGCTTGGAATTAAAGAGTAGATTGTGGCAAAAACAAACTAATAAAACAATATCTTAAATACCTTAACACCCAGGTCACCCTTTCTAACGACACGATTCAATTTGAAGCGTGTGAATGACATTTACTTTATGACTTCATTCCCACAAATAAACAAACAGATAAACAAACAACCATTCTAAAGTATTAAAGTTCATGGCACCTGATGCTTGTAAATAGATAAAAGGAAGCTCAAATGAATAAAACATAATAAACAGCATATGGTTTGATGGACAGGTATAGGTAAGCTTGAAGGGTGTGAAGTTTGAAGAGACACTCACCCTGTAGAGAAGGAGAAGCCCTTGCTACTCTGCTCCCCGAGAGAGGGTGTAGAGGTGGAGACTGATGGGGCTTCAGCCTTGGGGACTGCACCTACGTACAGACCTACACCTTCACTATGGGGCTCGCCAACACAGTCAATATTTCAAAGGATTCAATAATTATAACACAGAAAAGTCAACTTTGTGATACTGAGATTGTGTAGGTGGTATCAAAGGTGTAGGTGAGGAAAAGGTTTAAATATCATAGGAAAAATTATACATTTTTACATTACTACAAGTTATGGAAAAAAGCCTGTATAAAACGACATTATATAGTACTGAACTTCAATCATTTAAGTGTCTTGAGAACATCACTGCTCAAGTGTAAATTGAAAGTGAAAAGACCATTTAAATTAAAATGCATATTACCCACCACTACTTCATTAGACGATAAGGTGTAATAAAACAAAATCAACAGGCAGAAACAACTAGCTAACCAAGTTCCTGCCACCTATGAAGAACGGCATTCAGTTTTTCTGCTGAGTTGTGGCATTACAATATTGAATGCTGACAAGCCGAATTCTTGTTTCCATTTTGTAATGGTCACATTTTCTGGGGTGAGTGGCAGTTCAATGGAGTGCAAGTCGACCACAAGCATACCAAACACAAAGCCCTGGGGTGCCGGAGGGGTATTCTCTGGAACTGGGACAGAGACCTTTACTGCAGTCTGGCAGGAATTCTGGGGGAGAGTCAAGATGAGTACAACAAAGTAAGTTCACATTGTTATTAACAGACATTCTGGTGTGCTGACAAATTTAGTAGGTACAAACTGCAGCCCATCTGGTACCATGAATTGTCTTTGGTAGCCATGCACTGGCCCTTCAGACCCGTGATGATCAGGGCAGAAGGTGGCTGACAAACTGCACTACAGCCTGTAATTGAATGCTTATAAAAACCACATATAGCACCAGTGTACCTGTGAAAGTGACCAGTGAGTGCAAGTATAGGAAAGGCATTTCTAATAAAGTGACTGGTGAGTGTATGAATATCATGTTGCTTATAAAGAGGGGGGGGGAGGCCAAAATATATAAACAGGAAAAGCATAAAAAAACAAACAGATTTTATCTTCAGAATTGTGCTTTCTGAGTAAAGCCATTTTGTCTTCTGAGTGTCTGGTAGAGGGGATGTTGGAGCACCTGGCCACACCACCTCATTACGGTTGTGTCCTGCAAGAGGTGCTGCAAGTTTCACATCCCTGCTAGAATTTCAGAGGGGTCTGGGGTATTTCACAGTGCTGTTCCGGTGTCTCCTTAGTTCCACCATATAACAGATGACGCCATCTCTGCAGCTTCTTGTTCTACACATGCATGTTAATATAGGCTGTACTACACACAAGTACAAGCAAAAGAAAGACGTGTGTGTGTGGTTATTCGGTCTCTCTGCATCAGGAATGTGCACCCACGACAGCTACATCAAACAACTCTGAGGGCTGTTCGTACGAGTGCTTCATGATCAAAACAAGTCATTATCGAGAGCTTCTGTCACATTTGTGTATTTGCAGGAGCAAGAGGAAGTGAGAACTCAGTGAAAAGCTTCAAGGTTTATCAAGGTCCCTTCTCATCCAGCTAACTTTAAAGGAGCTCACACTTGAGCAGAGTCAGTCTTCCTTTACCATGCATCACTGATATGAACAGTGAGAAGGTTCAAAGTTCCCAGCAAAGCGTGTGCCTCAACATACCAACCTGACTTTTAGCAGGACTGTAAGGAAGATACTCAACCATCAGTGAAGAAATTAAAATTTAAGCTTTGGTGCTTGTGAAAATAAGAAAAAACAAACAAACAAACAAGCCTGCTACTTTTCTGTGGAACTGTTAATGTTTAAATGAACTGGAAAAAAAAGGTTATTCAAAACATCTCTTTACAGAATATCGGAACATGAAGACAAAAGGATGGCTGAGGTACAGGCTGTCTTGGAACAAGTGAACTTGTCTGGGCTACAGGTTAATGGCCAAAAAGAACTCACTCTCTTGGCCTCCACAGAGGCCAGGACCTGCTGGACAACTTGAGCTGCAGGCACAGGTACAGAGGAGCTGCAAGAGAGGGAGAGGGAGAGAGCGAGAGAGAGAAAGAGTGAAACAATTCAGTTCCGACTTTGGTAAGCGAAGCTAATGTTTCAGTCCAACACTGCAGTGCGTTAGTGATCCATTACAAGTGAACAAATGATCGAAATGCTAACTAAGAAAAGCATGCTCATCAAAAACCCATGATGTGTCTTAATAGTCCAGCTTTACAATGTGCTGCTTTAAGTCTTTTCGTTTTTATGGATTACACAATTTATGCTTCAAACAAAAGCTGTGAGCTTCAGACTAAGATAACATTTTTTCTTTTTTTCAATAGCAAGTTGAAAATATTAATCTAAATTCTGTGCCAATTCCAATCCAAGGAATCCAAAAACAGTAAGAAATACTTTTTAAAAATGATGGGAAATAATTAAATGTGAAAAAAAGAGAAAAAAACAATTACCAGAATCTCTGACATAACACTTCAAATTATACACTACAAACATACATGTGTGAAAAGAGCACAGTAACCTACGCTCACCAATGGTATAAAACCATGTGTTAAACAAAACAATACCACTTTCTCTAAGCATTAATCTCTGCATTGTATGTTCTGAAGCTGCCAATAATGTGAATGAATAATGTTAGTGTTAATAAAGCCTTTTAGTTTCCTGGTGAGGTTTTGGGGGGGTCCCCCATCCAGACAGTCAACACAACAACAGCACCAGCTCTGAGAGCACGGGAAGCCAAGTGTTATGTAGAGGGCACAAAATGGCTGTGGAGGTATGGATGCATGGCACGCATTCTGGTTAGGAGCTTGTGTGTGTGTGAGGGACTGAATATGATCGAGGCAATAAGCCAATAACAATGACTGTGTGTGAGCGACATATCCGCCTATTCAGAGGCAAACAATAGTGGATGCAAAAGGTGGGATAAGACGACTTTGTTTGGGATATAAATGCACATCAGTGTTTGTGTGCGTGTGTGCATGTGTGTGAGAGAAAGAGAGATTCCTCATCAGTCTCTCAATATGCAGTGCAAGCACTGCTGAAGCTAAATCAGCATGGGGAATACATCATCACTCTATTGATCAATACAGACAAGGCAGAGAGGACACCAAGGACACATTCACACCCACACAGCCTATTAAAAAAGTGTCCCCATATTCTGCTCAAAACCTTATCACAAACAGCCAGCATGTCCAAAGAAACAAACCCACCACTGAACAAATGACCAAACTGAAAGGGCATCAGAACCAGAAAACAGCACAGCAGTGCACATATCAGTCCAGCTCAACATAACATAACAAGCCCTTGACATCCGCATGCTACAAACCATCCCTCATGAATCATTTGTGAAATAAACATCACCTTAAAAACAATACCTTAAGCATGCAGAGCATGTAATCGGACATATGCACACTTCGACCACAGATCCATGAATTTTGACTCATTGGTTCCTCCTTGTGGTCTACAGGGGTCACTCAGGTGCTACATGCAGCAGGTGTCCACCACATTAGGTTTATCAGACAGACTATAAATATTTGAGTGTTGGCATTAACGTTGTATGAGTGACCATGGAGACTGCATTAAGCAAGACCGGGGGCACCTCTCTAACTACTTCCACCAAGTCAAAGCCACCAGCTGTATGTAATACAACGCCTACAAGCATAAAGCTACAAGACGTAGCCCTGTCACAACTCTGGAGATGGTTTACTAGATTTCAAATAACCAATCCACTTCAAAACAAAGGTTCTCCACAGGAATTTGCTCACAGAATTTAAAAGAAAGAACTGAATTAAGAAAACCTGAGAGTTCATGAGCTAGAACTTGAACACAAACAAATTAAGCAAAACAAATTTAAAGGGAGGACAACTAAAAAAATAAAAAAAATAATAAAAAAAATTAAACAGGTGGAATGCCTGAGTGAACATCTCAAACTCTAGAGACGTGTAAGAGAAGGCTGAAAACTGGGCCTGTTCAATAAGGCCAGTATGACTGTGTGGTTGCACTGGTGCACACTGGAGTCGTGATGTGTCAAAACCATGTCACAAGAAACAGCAAGAAACTTCTGGCATTGTATTGACCACTGTACAAAGAAAGTTGTTTTCTCAGCTAATGGCCAATAAGTCTTAATGTTTCATCACTACAAAAAATTGACACATGCTACTGTTACATGTCTGTGAAATATATCATTGAGTTTTACTCAGAAGTTCTGTTCGCTTACCCAACCTCCCCAAACAAATGAACAAGCAATGAAACAAAAATCTACATGCATTAGCCCATCAAGTCATAGTCATTCTGTTCTGGCATCACTCTGGAAAGTGAGCTAAAAATAATTTAAAATGTGCTGTCCAGCCATTACATTGATCATGTACAATCTTTGCCCTTCAGGTAAATCAGGATGGCTGAGTCAGCCGACAGACTGTGCTGGCTGCCCTGCTCTCCAGCTCTGACCTGTTACACACGCAGATAATGATCTCCATCCGCACGGTCCCTTTACTGCTGAGCTGGCAACAGCATTCTCTAGATGACTGACTGGATCACCTGCTGTTTGAGGCTTGCAGAATGGGACAGAGTCACCCAGAATGCACCTCCGTATAATTAGCTTTAAAGGGAACTCACCACGATACATTGTCAGTTCTTAATGAACCCATTTTTCCCTCCAAAGATCAAAGCATCCTCTTTTATGCTTACCTCCCTTCTGTTTACCCTCCCAGTTCCCATCTCTGCGTTTCTCTGCCCATTAGTGAAGGGGTTGGTACACATGCTTGTCAAAGCAGACAGGCACGAACACATGGAGGGCAGGTTCACTTTATGGCTCCAGGCCATCTACAAGATGCTTTCAACAGCCGTAATATGCAATAAGCCAGCCGCGATATAGAAACACCTCAAGGTCTTTTGCTTAAGACCACGGTGCTGGCCTGCATGCTCTAGTATACTCCTTCCTTTGCCCATTTCACGCTCGCACTCTGAAAAGCATACAAAAAGCATGGGGCCAGATGGTTTGGGCTATAACCTCATGTGTATACACAAACATCTCAGCATACACTTCTTACGCTTAAACATCTGAAAAGCCCTTTGCTGAAAACATTTTGGTCCTCCTTCTCCTCCCTATAAATTATCCCCTAATTTGGCCCCTGGCATGACATCATTTTTAAAGGGCAGTGTAGAGACTAAATCAGTCTGTGATAAACAAGTATATGGAATGACTTACTAAAAGGTTAATAAAAGACATGAAAAGAAAAGGGGCTCCAAATGCCATCGGGGGAAAGACGCAACGTGCAGGCTGGAACCAGCCACGGTGCCAGTGTAACGACTGTAATGCTAAGAGCACAAAACATTCTGCTCCACTCCTGACATGGCACAGAGGGAAAACAGCATGTCTTTGAAGGTTTGACAGAGCACAGAATTTGAGCAAATTTATATTTACACACTAATGTTCCCATTTCACATGAAAGTGATCCAGTTGCTTAATGACATAAGTGGATGATCCCCCAAAAGAGAATTTTTTAAATGTGAATTCAGTCATAATTTGCAAGCTACATATATTTTAAAAGTAAAAAAACAAGCACGAAAGTATGATGTTTTGTAAGGTATATCAACTCTACTGTAAGGTATATCAACTCTACTGATATGTGGTTTAATAAGAGTGCATCACTAGTGTGAAAATGCTTTTGTCGTTACATAAATGCAATTAGAGCCTGCCTCTTTAAAGTGTCGTACTGCACAAACTTTGCTGTGGAAGACAGCAATTAACTACCGCTCTACATGTCAAGGCACCATTTGTCAGACCCTATATTTAACAAGTGCAGCAAGATGCGCAAATAAGATCCAATACAATTGAAGCAAGAGTAATAAAATCTCTCTGCAAAACTCTACAGGCTATGCAGATGAAAAGACCAGTAGTCCATTTAAGAGGCTGGTGAATGGTGGAGGTGTGAGACAGAAGAACGGACAGACCTGATGACAGTAGAGACGGGCAAGGCACTGCCCTTGTCCTTCAGCTCCTGGACGTTAACCACCTGAGGCACAGACTTCAGAGTGAACTCGGTCAGAGAGGCGCCCGCTGCAATTCAAGTCACATTTATTACGGGCCACTGTGAACGGCACATTTAAATCAGTCCTCAATGTAAACTACACATTAGTGACCACTGTAAATGACACATTTATTAATGATTTCTGTTTACTACACAGTTATGTGTGACCTACGCTAACTAGATATTTATTAGTGACTACTACAATCTACAGATTTATTACTACACCAACTGGGATACAGTTCTCAAACTGAGCAGAAAATCTACTTTTACTATGTCCATGAATAAATATCTTGCTGGACTTAAAGGAAGAAAATGGGTTTCATACAAGTAGAAATTATGCTTCACTGTCTGGTGACTTTTTCTCTTTTTTTATGTATTAACACAATCAAAGAAACATCCACCCATTACATGATAATGACAGTATCAAAAATTATAATTATGTAGCTAAACATTATGTATGACTGAACAGCGATTGCAAAAGAACAGTAACTATACTAACTATAATTTAAAAGACCTGTTTGAAAGAGAGGACCATGGTATAATGGCTGAAAATGTCCTCATACCTGGCTTTTGACTGATCATCTGTCTGTTTAGAGCAGCCCTTCCTGCAGCCTGGGGGGCAGGGATAATGGTGGACATGGTCTTCTCCGTGGGCGGTGCTCCATGCTTCACTGTCTTGGTGGCCAGTGCCGTGCTGTCAGCACTACCCACGTTTATCTTGGGTCCAACTGGAAAATGAAAAGAGAATGACTGAGAACAATAATGGGATTTCCAGAACAATCTGTAGTTATTATATACAGTGGTGTGAAAAAAGTGTTTGCCCCCTTCCTGATCTCATTTTTTTTTGCATATTTGTCACACTTAAATGTTTCAGATCATTAAACAAATTTCAATATTAGACAAATATAACACAAGTAAACTCAAAATGCACTTTTTAAATGAAGCTTTTTATTATTAAGGGGAAAAAAATCCAAACCTACATGGCCTTGTGTGAAAAAGTGATTGCTCACTAAACCTAATAACTGGTTGGGCCACCCTTAGCAGCAACAACTGCAATCAAGCGTGTGCAATAACTGGCAATGACCCTTTTACGGTGCTGTGGAGGAATTTTGGCCCACTCATCTTTGCACAATTGTTGTAATTTGGCCACATAGGAGGGTTTTCAAGCATGAACCGCCTTTTTAAGGTCATGCCACAGCATCTCAATCAGATTCAGGTCAGGACTTTGACTGGGCCACTCAAGTCTTCATTTTGTTTAAGCCATTCAGAGGTGGACTTGCTGGTGTGTTTTGGATCATCGTCCTGCTGCAAGTGCGCTTCAGCTTGAGGTCACGAACAGATGGCTAGACATTCTGCTTCAGGATTTTTTTGGTAGACAGCAGAATTCATGGTTCCATTTACCACAGCAAGTCTTCCAGGTCCTGAAGCAGCAGAATAGCCCCAGACCATCACACTACCATATTTTACTGTGGTTCTGATGTTCCTTTTCTGAAATGCTTTGTTACTTTTACGCCAGATGTAATGGGACATACACCTTCCAAAAAGTTCAACTTTTGTCTCGTCAGTCCAAGGAGTATTTTCCCAAAAGTCTTGGGGATCATCAAGATGTTTTCTGGCAAAGCTGAGACGAGCCGTTATGTTCTTTTTGCTCAGCAGTGGTTTTCATCTTGGAACTCTGCCATGCAGGCCATTTTTGCCCAGTCTCTTTTTTATGGTGGAGTCATGAACACTGACTTTGAGGCAAGTGAGGCCTGCAGTTCTTTAGATGTTGTTCTGGGGTCTTTTGTGACCTCTTGGATGAGTCGTCGCTGCGCTCTTGGGGTAATTTTGGTTGGCCGGCCAATCCTGGGAAGGTTCACAACTGTTACATGTTTTCGCCATTTGTGGATAATGGCTCTCACTGTGGTTCGCTGGAGTCCCAAAGCTTTAGAAATGGCTTTATAACATTTTCCAGACTGATGGATCTCAATTACTTTGTATCTCATTTGTTCCTGATTTTCTTTGGGGCAGCATGATGTTTAGATTTTGAGGATCTTTTGGTCTACTTCACTTTGTCAGGCAGGTCCTATTTAAGTGATTTCTTGATTGGGAACAGGTATGGCAGTAATCAGGCCTGGGTGTGGCTAGAGAAACTGAACTCAGCTTTCCAAAGATGTGATAAACCACAGTTAATTTACGTTTTAACGGGGGGGGGGGGGGGGGGGGGGGGCAATCACGTTTTCACACAGGCCACGTACGTTTGGATTTTTTCCCTCCCTTAATAATAAAAACCATTTAAAAACTGCATTTTGTGTTTACTTGTGCTATCTTTGTCCAATATTGAAATTTGTTTAATGATCTGAAACATTCAAGTGTGACAAACATGCAAAAAATAAGAGATCAGGAAGGGGGTAAACATTTTTTCACACCACTTTATACTGAAAGTATGAACCATCAGTTTATTCATAAATTCCAAACCTCATCCCTGGGAACTCCATGGATTGCTTTAACTCTCCCTGCTCTAACACATTTGATTCAACGCATCAGTTAATGACCAAGCCATGAGTGGAATCAGGTTGGAAAGACGTTAGCAAAGCATGGGATCCTGAAGACTGCACAGTGAGCTCATGGATCAAAGATACTTGCATCTCTTTCATAGTAAAGTGGAAGCACTACTGCTTTAATCCCAAAGCATCTCAATGTGAGCAGAAAACCTTGCCTCTCCAAAAACTGAACTTCACAAGAGAATATAAAAAGTTCTTAGCACCTGCCAATAAGACCTACGAGATTCTTATTAAAAGGCAAATCCATCATTTCTACTGATGCTCTCATCATGAGATGTTCCCACATTGCAAGAGGCTATGCAAAGTCTACATATTTATTGCTACCATAGTCTGCACTTTAATTCTACCTCTACCCTCTGCACCTATTCTGTATTTATTAGCCATTAGTCTGTGTTCCATTGTTTTCTTTATCTTTTTTCACTAGAAATGTAGGCCAACACTGCTTTGTTATACTACACAGCCCTGTACAGATATGATAGTAAAGATGAAGTGAATTGAATATCCCACCCTCCTGTCTTACCAGGACTACTGTTGGGCCCCAGACCTGTTGGCACCCTGGTGAAGGGGGCTGATTGTATGGTGAAGCCCGGTTGAACGGAAGATGTGCGCACAACGGTAGGGTGGCGCGGGGGAGCGGGCACCAGCACGGGGATCGAGATCGGCTCCTCTTCCTCCTCCTCCACTTCTTCAGGCACTGGCAGGGACTCGTCTGGCTCCAGTGCCTGGGACAGGGAGGACGTGGAGCTCACATCGTCCAGGTCCTCAAAGTACTTGGGGGAGAGGAAGGCTGACCGGCACAGGTTGGCTGAGGAAGGCAGGGTGAGATTTGTGAAGGATCCAATTTAAATGGACCAGCAGTTTACAGAGCTTGTCAATTAATCTTCTGAAACCGATTCTTTCTTTAAAGTGTGTTGCACTGTTTATAGCGCAAGTACCTGGTGCAGTGGATCGGACAGGTGGAGTCTGACGCTTGGACAGAAAGTTCCTCAGTTGACTCTGTTTCACAGGGGTCATTTTAGCTGAAGAAGGAAACATTTAATCATCACATAAACAAAGTGTATGCAATCAAAACAACTACTTTGGTGCCCTCTGGTGCACAGTATGGATAATTGCAACAGCATGGTCCATAGGAGCCCACTTAAAGGAACAATAAGTCATTTTTCCAACGATTCCTCATTATGTTATGAAACAGCCATTATTCCGATACCTAGTGGCAATCTGATTCTTCATTTCATGTGAGCTGCACTTCATAGGAAATTATTTTCATAAGTACTGCTAAATGTGTGCTCACTTAAACTATTTAGAGTTCTCTGTGATATTTTTCTGATCTTATTGTGCATATGAGCCTACATGGAGATTTTGAAGGAGCTTTGGGTGTGTCCTCCAGTTTAGATCTCAACAGATCGTTTCTTAGACTCTCCAACTCATTATCCAAGCTACAAAAGATGGGAAAAATTGAACTGATTAAAAACAGAATACATTCAACTGAACATTATAGTCATAATTATAACTAGTGCTGAAAGGTGGTGGTGTGGGCCCTTACCCCACTGGTGAGGGAGCGAGGGTAGGCTGGCTAGAGGCACTCCAGGCTGAGGTCTTGTTATAGAGCCTGAGGCTCTCCAAGTCCCTCACCAACTGGTCCAGCTTTTGTTTCTGTGTGTTGATGATGTCCATGTGGTTAGCCAGAGCTGTGTAAAGGGCTTCCCTCTCTGGGACTATCATGTGTCTACAATAGATCACAAAATAAGGTCCACAAGCCTCATTATACATTCTACATAAAAAGCAATACTTGATACTTTGATGGAAGACTTAAGGGACACTCACTTCTGTTTTTTCTTCTTCTCAAGGTGCTTTTCCCATTCCAGATCCAAAACATCGTTGACGTCCTCCACAGCAAACTTCACATATTGATACAGCCTGCGGATCTCCTGTTTCAAAACACACAAACACACTTTCTTCACACACCAACGCATTTATTCCTCCCAGACACCAGCGTAATATGATGTAGCTTGAGCAAACATCAAAAATGGCTACTGTCATTTTATTTCATTGTCTGTTCTTCTTTTGCTATTTCACTTTATTCTTACTTTTATTCAAACTGTAAAGGACTTATTGCTTATTGTTATTATTGATAAACATTTTACTTATTTATAAATATATTATTATTAATACTTTGCACATCAGCACAAGATCTGTAATTGAAAAGCAATGTAATCTAATGCTAAAGCAGCTGTTCCTGGTGGGGCCAGCTTGACTCCAGCCTCCCACAGAGCTAAGCCATGATGGCAGTGCCGAGCCGGGCTTTTCCCACCACAGGATCTGACCTTCAGTTGCTGCTCACTGCGTGGGTCCAGGGGCTTCTTGTAGAGCAGCTGCAGGTAGCCCTTGTTGCGGTTCAGCTCGCTCTGGGACCGGGCCTCTTCAACTCCCGCAAAGCCCTCCAGCAGGGTGGTCTTTAGAGTGCTGATGTCCCCATGCAGAGACTGGAACAAGACCACAGTGGCTATGACTGATAGGTTTACTCTTAAGTGCACTGATCTCTCTACACGAAACCATATGCAAAATGGTTGAACATACTGGTTCTGGTCCTATATATTACACTGTGTGCTGACTAGTTGAATGTACTGCACCTCCGTGGTGTCTTTGATCTCCAGCACAAAGGCGTGCAGGTGATTGCTCTCTTTGCGCAAGTCACTCATTTCCTCAGAGCTGCCTACAAGGAAGTCCGCTCGGTTACTGCGTGCCTTCAGCTCATCCATCTCTTTTTGGAAATGGGTGATCTGGAAGGAGAACAACTGTCATTTAAAAATGCAGAGGAATACAAACAAACAAACAGAGCTTTCCACCTAGACAGGCTGCTGCTTTTGTTAAACTTCAGAATTACGTACAGCTGTAGGGTGTGGCTGAATTGATGCCTCACCTCCTCCATTATGCCAACCATTACAGGATCTGAATCCTTCTTCTGCTGTAGCTGTTTCTCCAGGGCCTTCACTGAAAGGACCTTTAATTAAAAAAACATTTAAATGATGAGCAAATAGGTGAATCACACCACCACCACCAATACATCTGTAACATGAACTCAACTTTCCTTTTCAACTTAGCAATTGTTTATTCAATACACATAAGGCAGAGATCTCACATGCTGAATGTTGAGCTGAAACAAAAAGTAACAGGAAGCTGAACCTGCGGTGCAGTGGCAGCAGGGGGCACTATTGGAGCAGGAGCCGTTTTCTGCGCTGCCACAGACGGCGTGCTGGTCTGAGCCGGACGGGACACTGCTTACAAACACAAACGCAGGATCTGAGTTTCTCTTCAATAGTTAAAAACAAACACTGAAACTTAACATGTCCAAATCCATTACACAGCATCTTAACCTCTCCGCACTGCGCTACTCCTGCTATCCACGTAAAGAGTGTGTAGATGGATCAGTGTGTGGGTGGACCTAGCAGCTGGCGTCCTAGCCAGGGTACCTGCGGGGGCAGCAGGCTTGCAGATGCTGAAGGGTGAAGCTGGTTGGATGCTGCTCTCTGCTTGTGGGGTTGAAGTGAGAGAGAAGGGCTGGGCAACCGAGGCAAGGGGTGCAGGGGTTTCCGCTGTCAGAAACCTACACAGACACACAGATCAGCAGATGCACACGCACACAGCGCTGGGTAATACTCAGGTTTTCAAGGAGTCAAATAGAGAAAACAAAAATAAGCGTGTGCATTTGCTCAATTAATGACGTCTCCTCAGTTGAGCACGAGTGCAAATCCCACCATATACCACCACCACAGAGTATTAGAGTCAGACCGGTTTTGTGCAAATACACATAGACAGGACACACACACACAGACACAGACACAGACACAGAGAGAGCAAGCCAGCAGGTGTCCCGTCTCACCTGTCATTGAGGTTCATTCTAACGTTAGGAGTGGCCGGCTCCAGTGGGCCCTTCTGCACAGAGATGGGGGACGCCGTAGCACCTCGCTGCGTAGCAAAAGCTGTGGCAAGGGGCAGCACTGGCATGCAGGTGCTCTCTGCCGGGGGTTTAGGGGGCAGGGCACTGAAGGAGAAGGCTGAGGAAGAGGCGCTGTCGCCCGAGGGCTTGGGTGCCGTGAATGAGAAGCTGGCCGAGGAGGGGAAGGCAGAGGTGGTGGAAGAGGTGGAGCCGAACGAGAAAATGGAGCTAGTGCTGGAGGCCAGCAAGGGCAATGTGAAGGATAGGCCTGAGGAGGAGGAGGTAGAGGTGGATGGGGTGGAGCCCTGGACTATAGTAGCAGGAGGTGGGGCAATGGTAGTGGTGGAGGGAACTTGAAAGTAGGGGATAGCAGAATGAGGATTGGTCACAGTGGCAGCTTGAGGTGGAGGGGCAGAGGAAGACTCTGAAAAGAATATTTGGGGATAAAGGGGGGGGGGGGGGGTCAAACAACAATAAAACATTTTTAGCTGTCACTCAAGCAAAATATTTTACTTAGCCAAAGTTTGTGGTTGCTTTATCCCTGCCAAGGTGTATGTGATTTAATGATCAACCAGTTTTGATGATATTGGTCCAGATTTATAAATCATGACTGTAACATGGTATTTAATTCCTAGTCATATAGTAACCTTGGTGATAATCATCACACTGGTGTCAACTTACTCCTGCAGTAAATTCAAAAGTAACATGTAAAATGAGGTCATAAATATTAAAAGCAACACCAAGCAACAGATGATTGACTAACCCCAGTTATGAGACCAGTAGTATGCTGAAAACTACCAGTTCCATAAAAATGTAACGTATTTGTAACTAAGACAGGAACTGCATGGTTCTGCTGAGTTGATTAATTCAGCTCTTCTTCTAAATCATGTCAAAGCAGCAAAATTGTATCTTTAGTTTTGTATCTTCAGTCTATATCCATTTATAGGTTCTTCCAATAACACCTAAATTTGCATTTCTTATGGCAAAAGTTTGTGGCATTCTGAGATTCTCCTCAAGAAAGCCACCCTCCTCTTTGTGTACACCTACTGTTGCATTTGCAAAGTTTACCTTCATGCTCACTCCAGACAGACAGGTTCAGGTGGTATTTTTTGCAGTGGTGTACTATTATGAATCACTAATGTGATATGCAAATGATTAAAAAAATAATAATTCAGTAGCATTATCACAGAGTACAACACACCAGCAATCCTGTTATGAATGACAAAATCTGGCAATAAGTTTTCTGAATTTGACCCTGTGATTTGAGGTTAAGTAGAGTCAAAGCCAGCAGACCATATCAAAAATACTGCATGCGAGTACAGCAGGCCCTTACTGGCTAAAGGAGGCCTCTCTCCATCCAGGGCCAGGCTGTTGGCAGCTGTCACCAGCTGTTGGACCCCTGGGTTCTGGTTTAGCAGGGAGAAGGGACACAGCACGCCGTCAGTGGAGAGGATGAGCAGTGTGGGGGCAGGAGGCAGCTTTTTTTCTTCAGCTACCGACAGAAATTAAAGAAATAAAGTAAGCCGACAAAGCCAAAGAATTCAATAAGCATACATACAGCGAATGTATAACACAAAAAAAGGAAAGAAAAACATCATGTAGTATAAAATATATCCTGCCTCGAGAGAGATAAAGAACTTGATTGCTGGAGTGATTGAACAGAGATCCCGACTAACATGGTTCAACTAGCCAGTGATGTGCATTAAGGTTGTTTGCCCTGTCTGAGAGCAGAACATGCATTATAATGCAGTTAGGAGTGTAGGCTCTATAGATGTCACCTTGATTTCTTGTGCGAGTGAAGCCGTGAATCATATTTGCATTCCGACATGGCAGTCTGGGCTTTTTGTTTTGAATTTGTCTGATATTCAAATGAATGTGAGGGGTGGTGATTGAACTCTGTTTACCCTTCATGCTGCAGCAATCTTTTATTCAGAATTCAGGCTAGACAGCAAAATTAAATGGCCAGTCTGGGCACACAGAGATAAAGTCTCATCTGCCTCCTCAAACAAACTACTGAAGACACAGTAACAAAATAACACCTAATCTCGCTCTCAGAGAAATGAAAATCTGTTAACCGTGTTAAATTGTCAAAACACTGTCTACTAACTTTTTAGTTTTAATACCCAGATCACAGCTGATTAACCAAAACATCTTTTCACTATTAAGTTTTAATGAGTTTTTATTGGATAATTTCATGCCAGTGAACATGGTGATCTGAGGACCCCACTGCTTACATATGTGGATCTCTCCCTGGCTGGTGTAGTCGATGCCAACTCCCACAGGCAGCGTGTCATCATTGTTCAGGGTCACAGGCAGCTCCCCGCGGCTGGCGTCCTCAAGCACCCAGAGCTCCCAGTTTATCTGAGCCAAAACCAACATGTGAGAGCACAGTACAGCAAGGACTCACTCTAACATTACCAACAAGGCCATCATCGCTTTCCCTTATTCCTATAGCACTGACTCCAAAACTGAATTTTCATTGTTAACTGCACTGTAAAATGAAATTAATTTTACTGTATAATAAGTTGGGATGTAACCTTTCACCACATACTAGACTGAATTCTGCTACAGAAGCAGGAGCCCCAAAATGACCATTCTCTGACAATAACACACAATATATAATCAATCCTCTTTTTATTTAGTCTGTCTCATGGAAAAAAATAGAAAATCTTTAACCATGACACCTTAATATAATAAAGATGTATATAAAATATTAAATGAGTCATTAATGCATACTGTCATTTTGTTTAAAATATACTCAAACATTACACCCATGATGGTCACAGGGTGTGTTTTGCCCATTAACCATGGCTGTCAGACATGTCCAGAAGCCAGCTCCATTACCTTGTCATCTTGTTTGGCAATGATACTGACTTCAATGGAGGCTGCTGATGCAGCCAAGACAAGATCCCTATGGTTGAGAATAACACAAACAGGTTAGTCTATACAGGAGAATAAGGGGACAAGGGAATTAACATACTACACAAACAAACAAACAAGATCTAAATTCAGACCAAGTGCTGACTATTTGCTTTTCTGTCTCAGTAAAGTTCCTTCTGTGAAACAAACACATGCTCACAAGCATATGTAGGAGCGTGAGGCCATCTTACCAGTCTTCAACATGGCAGAGGAAATAGTGGTGCTGCCGCTCCGTGCACGTGCCATAGACCAGGTCGCTGAAGTTCAGATACTTCTCCTCCTTCTTTTCATCCTTCTTCTACAAGAACAGAGAAGAACACCACCGTGGAACAGGTTAGAATGCACCCACTGCTCAATGTGCCAGTGGTAGTTACCAGTTTCAGAGTAGTAGAGACTCACAGGAAGTGACACGACCACCAGTTCGGGTGGCGTCTCGGGGGAGCCGTCGGCAGCTGCGTACGCCACTGCAAAGTTGTAGGTGCTGAGCCACAACACATCTAGCACTGTGAGACAAAACACACGCATGGCCAAGCTGATCATAAGAAAACCATTGCTAGCATTGAACAATTATCACTACTACTTCTTCAACTATCACTTACTACTCTTATTTCTAAAAGTAATAATACATGCAATAACAATAAGATAAAGAATCATTTGTTTTAAACTCTGAATAAGACAAAGAGGGATATGCAGTAGAGTGTAAGTCTTTGCTGTATTAATAAGCAAATATTTATTCCAAATATTCAGTCCTTGTATTACCTTTGACAGGGTTATCAGCACTGTAGAAGTTTGGACAAGGGATAACCTTCTTCTCCTGAAGATTCTGATGTGCACAGGAATAAGGACAGAGTCAAAGTCAAACAAAGCAGAAAGAGTCATGCTTATACAATGAATTGCTTTAGCATGCAGCAGGCTTTAGGCAGATTCTAGAGGAGACTTACAGGAGTGTACTGAACCACTGTCGCGTTCTGTTTGCCTGCAGCAACCTGCTTTCCTTTAGGACTCCAGCAAACTATGTTTCATGAACAAATTAAACAACTGAAGAACACACTCATTCATAAACAAATTCAGGAACATGGATTATTGATTCATTTAATTATCTTCAACTTTTGCCAAACAAGAATTTTTGATAATTCCAAGAGAATTCAATATCCAATTAACATAAAATTTAGACTGAACAAATATGCTGCTTCTGTTTCATTCAGTATTTGTATACTGCCTGTGTTTCTAATTTTTCAATTTATGTCTATTGAATGTTGCATGCAAAATGACAGCTGTTTTTTAAGACCAAATCTATGCACAATTAGCATATTAGCAGGGTTATAAGACAGTAGCATCTCAGATTCTTGATTTTAAATATACATCAATATCCTCAGAAATTCTCTCTCATTACTCATTCATCAAATAAATCCAAACCTTTCTTTCCACTCTTGCATTAGAGTTAGTATGAGCAGTTCCTCACTGAACATGTACTGCCAACACTCACCACAGGTGATGCCCACTGAGGCTGGAAGTTGGGCCAATAGGGCAACAGTGTTAATCACATCCAGAACCATCATGCTGCCATCAGAGAGGCAAGCAGCCAGCCGGGACGCTTCCACTGGACTCCACTTCAGGTCCTGCACTGATGTGTTCATAGCTGCACCTGGTTTAAAAGAAGCAAAGGGCCTTTTCTCTTGTCGGGCCTGCAGCAAAAATAGGTTAAAGATCAGCAACTATATCATAATACATACAAATTAAAAGTCCACTTGCAGCATCATACTCTAATTACAAAACAGAGCGAATCGACATCAATCGAGACCCTGGCCGTTTACCTTGTTGAAGAAGGTGCGGATGTCATAGAAATCCAGAATGAGAGCGTTCTGCTCACTAGCGCCACACACAGACAAAGTTAGCTCATCACTACTAAGGGCAAGGTGGTGTATGGGCAAATCCACAGTCACCACCTGCGACTTCACATTCTCCACTGTGGGACAAAAAGAAAGTGACATCAAGCAAAACCCATGTAAGGCTAGCCTGCTGACTGTTTCCCAGGCTTTTGTCTGGTGTGTCTCTGGTGGTAACAACGAGACAGTGCCATCTGAATACAACAATGTTCCAGTGAAAAGTAGGACACTGCTGTTTGTACAGACTTGTAACAAAATAGCTAAAAAAGGCTAGATAACCTATTAACAAAAATAACTACCTGGATGTAAACACATTATGCTGTACAACCTATTCCCTGTAGCTACACTTTCTACTTGTTTACATATGAAAGCACCAAGCGACAAGAGGAGATATTCATCCTGCTCATATTACTCACCAGCACAAAATTGTCAGGAGCCCTTGTATTACTGAATAGGGCTGCTTTTTTGACATGCCACTCAAAGACACAATCAGTCAGTCCATCAGGTCTTACCTATTTCATTGGTATTTCCTTGTGCTTTAGCAGCAGAGATGATGTCTTGTGTGAAAAACACCTTGAGCGTTCTGTCCTGGCCAACAAAAGTCAGGCCATATTTGTTTGAGATAGCAAGAAGGCTTGAGCGCTCTTTTGGTAAATCATTGGGAGAATCAAAGACACGGATTTTCTTCATCTGACGAAACTGAAAATCCTGTCAGAAAGAAAACATCACAAATTTGCTTAACAAATCAAGGATGAAATGAGAATATAAGAAACAAAAGCATCACAGCAGTGAGAGTTAATAGGTACAGGCATCCACATGTCCCGAAAAGAAGCCTTTGCTGGGAAGTCTCTGTTCAGATAAACACACTCCAATTTAGCCATTTAAGCCAGTGTTTTTTCCTCTGTGGTGAAAGGTGCTATATCACAATTTAATTCATATGAAACAGAGGTTTCCCTATAGCTAAAGCCATTTACCCTGACAAAACACGATGTCCCTAAAAGTAAGTAATGTTGTCACTCTCACACTTGATAGGTTTAGGCCACTGGAAAGTGTAAACATTAGCAGTGGGGAAAACGGTCATGACGTATAACAAACATATCAAAACACAGGTAATATTATTAGATACAATACACCCTTTGCTTCATTATTAAATATAGCTTCTTGGAATCTCGGTTCAGATCTGTACCTTGAATCTATCTAGCAAGCCATATCACATGCATTTACCAACATGGCCTAGGATCGATTTCCCCCTGACTGTATCCAACAATTATTGGTCATAAGCTAAATACACACTTCTCGTTTGAGATCAGCGTCTATATGTTGTTTTGATTATAATAAGGGTACTATTGTACATTTTCAAACTTCAGTTTTCCATTGTTAGTCACCCTTCCATAAAGCTAGCTAGCCAACTGTACGCCTCATTAAGGTAAGATACGTCACTCTTGGATAATGTGAGATTTTCTATGTGCGAATGCTGTTTGTGTACATTAACTCATTAACAGCCAACACTGACCATTTGGACAAACAAACAAATTCCGATGACACATGACAGACAGGATACTGAACAAGCGCATGGCCAGTTGTTAGTTAGCTAGGTTAGCTAGTTAGTTAACCACATTGAACAATAACGGAAAAAAGTCTTCATTTTAAAAATCAATATTTTAAGTTCATTTTAGCTAAGTTACAGCTACTATCAGGTTTTTGTTTTTTTTTTTGTAAAAAATATGACGTCGTATCTAGTTAGCTATGTAGCTATCTAGCTAATATAGTTGGAGGTCCTGCGTATCTACATAAACTTAGCTAGCGTTAGCATTAACTAGCTAGCTGGACTAAAACGCTTACCTTCATTTCCCTTTCGGGAATGGAGTACGGGTCATCACCCATTTCTCACTTTTGCTGTGTTTCAAAGGAAATTTAAGAATAAATCTAAAAAGATAAAGACTTCTTGGATTTCAGAGTTAGCTAGCTAGCTGGCTAGGTTAACCAATTTTCAGCTAGTTAGCTAGCTACATTTTGTAAGAACAGCAACAGAAATAAATCGCGCGCATCACACAGCGCCACAACTTATTTTCAAAATAAAAGGCCCAATACTAAATTTTGCAACTTTTCATGCGTCTGTATCATTATGAAAATCCCCATATTCCTAAATCCATTTTATTGGATATCTTAACATAAAGATATAGGTAGTAAAACAGTGTGATATATCCGCACTATGCAACTGAGCACTATATATACTCACAAAACACTAAAAAACTAAGCATTCAGTTCTGAAAATTCTTTTAATGTATTAATATAAAATATCACGCAATCTTGTAGAAATACATAAATTAAAAAGAATAAATAATGCATCTTGGAAGTAGGCTTACTTTGCTATATGGTACGGATGTCCTAAAGTGATCTAAGCTATAACTGTATATGATAGTGGTTATAACACCCTCACCAGTCTTAAATCAGTCCCCTTTTCTTCAGTCTTTGACTTCAATGCTAAGTGATGTGAGACAATGTTTGTGGACAGCTGGCAAATTCAGAAACTGGCTACAGAAGCTGGCAAATAAATTTTATCTGGAATAATAAATACAGCAATGGATTTGGTGAAATAAGGAATTTTATTACAAAGCAGACTTTTTTAGTATTACATTTGAAAATCAGTCACTTGAACTACACAATGTCAACCTAACCAACTGGTGGTGGTGGTGGAATAAAAATGGAAATGATTGATTTTACAACATAGTTGGTGGCATTTTGCATTGGACTAAAGTGTCATTTTAGAAGGCGTAAACAATTTTTTACAAGGAGTTTCATTTTAAAACACTAAAGCACATTTATTTTTCTCATTCACAATATATTGCCATACTGAACAAAGCTTGCCTTTTTGAAGCATTCCAGACCTCTGGTTTATTTTAAGCAGTTAGCCCAAAAGGTACAGCCTTTAAGTTAGCTGTTGGTATGACAAGCTGGACACTTTGCAAAAGCAAGGCCAACTACTAACCAGGGACTCACCGATCCATGGCCCTAGGGCAATTTTCAGGCAATCCTCTCAATGAAAAAAAGACAGAGACAGAGAGAGAGAGAGAGAAAGAGTGAAAGAGAGAGAGAGAAAGAGTGAAAGCGAGAGAGAGAGAGAGAGAGAGAGAGAGAGAGAGAGAGAGAGAGAGAGAGAGAGAGAGAGAGAGAGAGAGACTAGCAGAACCTGTAGTAGCTCATGCACACAGAGACCAAGCAAAGCTGGAAACGTCACGGAGGTTTGCAGGAGCTTAGCCATGTGCTAGCACTTCTCCCAGAAAAATGAATGCACATTATTTCTCTGATTGTCTGCGCTCTGAACACATGGCTTTTGAAGGCTGTCTGCTCAAACCATAGGTCTCACCAACCTCCATCCAAATAGTAAGGTGTATAAAGTGCTGGCATAATTTCCAAGGAGAAAGACACAAACTTAGTGCAGTTAGGCACGCATACACACATCCAAATACTGAAGTCAGTCCTCATGGCTTCACACTGGTTTATGCTGAAGGGTCTACAGCCATTACTAGTGGCCATCACCAGTATTGTGTTCAGTTTTCTATTTCAGTTGCCTTTTTTACATGGAAATTTGTTTGCAACATAAAAATAGTTTGCATAGGAAAGACCAATTTGTTTACACAACATGTCATCTAAGGAATATGTCTTTCCTTTTTTATAAATTATAAAGCCATCCTAGTCAAACCTTTTAGTGCACTGGATACATATTATTTCAATTACATGATCAGACTGTACTAGTATTAAATACCTCAGCCAGTCACAGCATGTTTGTTTTGTTTAAAACCAGTCTTATTTGTTAAATGATTAAGGATAGCAGCCCCTGTGCAAATAGGTGTATAAGGAGGCTCAGAAAATATGTTGTGCTCGGCCCACCCCTCATCCAGAATCTTATCAGACTTTAAGAAGACCTCTCTGAGTACCTGCTGAATGAACACCAGCAGCATCCTTTCCTTGCGGGGCTATGCTCGTGTAGAACTGTGAAGCACAGCAACCAGCAAAAAGGCAGTGTGATTCACAGCTCAGGGGATTTTGACAGCATTTCTGTGACTGCAGAAAATGCATTTGGTTAGATGCCATGTGAACACACACACACACACACACACACGCACACACACACACACACACACACACACACAGAGTGGAATACGAAGACAGAAACAGCACAGGCGATCGCAAGCAGGTTCTGAAACTCGAAATCCCTCAGACACATCGTTCACACACTTCATGCGTGCACACTTTCAGGGAAGAGACAACCGATCCCTTGTGGACGTGCAAAAGCAATTACATAAGTCATTAGTTCATTAGTGCCAATATTTAGAGACCGCAAGGTCTTAAGAAAGAAGCATCTACAACATGACACACACAAATTAGCCTGTCACACACATTGGGCAGCATTGTCCTACCCCAAACAGCTTTCTGCCATATAGGTTAGCAGGCAACATTCTCTGAGTTCCTCTCAGCATCTAGTGCAACATTTTATATAGATTAGAGCCCAATAGTTTTTTGTTGTTGTTGTTTTGTTTGTTTTTTTTAGAAAAAAAAATGAATGTGAAAGGCAAATCCAAGAAAAGTCTTAGAAAGGTAGATATTGCAGGTGCAGAGATATGGAAATAGAATGGAAAAATGTTTGGGAGAAAAATAAAATGGATTTAAATAATTTGCTGATAGATTGAATGACTAATAAAACCATGGGCAACTTGAACACAGGACTAAATGCATTTTAGCACCAGTGTTAAGACAATAGTGTAATACCTCTTCTGGGTGATCATCTTATAGTACACAATTTACAGTTTAGTGGCAGGTGGAGTATTTTCAGACTTTTCTCAAATCTTCAACTATTCCTTTCAAATAGTGTTAAACCGACAGATATGGAGTACTTAGGCCTATCAGAGATCTGGTGATCACATCAAAACATAAACAAAATGAATTCTGTATAATCAGAATGAGCACCAGATTTTGGTCAGTTGTTGTCAGAATCCTCAGTTGTGTTCAAGCTTACAGTAGATACAACAACAACAACAAAAAAAAATTAAAACATAACATTTGACTAAATTATCTTCAGTAAATTTTCCCCTAGCCCATTTTGCTCCAAAAAAGCACATCAGAAATCATCCTTACAAAATCTCTCAGGTCTTCTTTAAGGTTCAGCAGTCTGTTACTTACTTCAGGTCATACCAAAGTGTGGTGGAGAAGGGTTTCTTTCTTCCATGCCAACTAGCTAGCTGTTAACTCGTATGCATATAAAATCAAACTGGGCCACATTTTCCCACAGTCATCCTAGTGTTAAGATCATCTTAAAAGAAAGAGAGAGTGTAATACTCACTCTATCATTTAAAGCTCTTTATTTTACGATGCTTTTGGGAAATCCAGCCCTTTTCAGTAGTCTCATTAAGGCACTAACCTTCAGAAACACAGCAAGTACATGACAGATTCATTGCACTGAATGGTGACTGCATGTTTAACAAGATGTCAGTAGCGGCCACATGGCACCATCGAGCATGACAATTCATACGCTTTTTGTTTCATTCACTAAATACTGCTAAATATCATATGTAACCCTCACAGATATGCTTTGTAAACATAATCATGTACTAGTGCAATTCAAAACCCTCTGATGCATTCTTAAAGCCACTCACACATAGAAATGAATAGGCAAGTATAATGGCACAAAAAATAAGCTTTAAAATTGGTGTAAAATTTGGTTCCTTCCTTCCCATTCTTAAAAATCATTAAAGAGCAAAACAGAAAATTCAAAATGGCACAAACTCAACATATCTGAAGATTCTGACAACCAGAAAATGCAGCATTTTGTATGGGAAGTCTGACTTTTAAACTGCAACTACATGCGGCTTTTTCTATATTCCATTTTCCATATTTTGAGTAGAAACTTTCTTTGCTCTAATAAGTCTTTGCAGAGTGCAATGACTTGTATGGAAGTGCAAAATAATCTTATATAACCCCTTAAGATAATATTGCCACAAGATCAATGTCCACAAAGGTCTTTCACAATGTATATGGGAAATACAGCATCATATTATACACCAACGTGACTAAATCACAGAGGGGAAAGACGGAGCTTACTGCATTTGCTATGGGCGACATGTCAGGAACAACAAAGCTCTGTGGTGACTTCTGACATAGTGTCAGAAGGTCATAATGTCGCTGTGCAATTTTCAGGCTTCTACATCCCTCAGAGCAGCCCTTGCTAACGTGATGACTGTGGGTCAGATCAAACCTAGCACGCGGGGGTCTGGGGTCCGGGATCCGGGGCTGAAGCGTGGGCGGCTGGGTTGCGGGGAGAAGATATCTCTAATCACGTTTTTCAAAACAGTCAAACTGAATGCTTCTGCCTCATACCCACCCCAGCCCCCCAAGTGCAAATGCAATAAAGCCAACCAAAAATATATATATATATATACTACTTTTGTTAAATAATTTACAGTAGAGAGCCATAGCCAAGATGCATGGATCCTAAACTCTTTCTTCTGACACAGTAAAAAGTAGGTTCGTGCTTGTTGCATTTGGCAGGTATATGGCACCTTCCAGCTTGAGCGAAACTTGGCAGAAATCAGGCCATCTAGGTTTCTGAGAAAGGAAAACTGTCTCTCCTTGGACGATAAACAATAGCTCTTCAGGGAAATGGCTGCAGTCCCTGTTTATTTTGGGATGCGGATTACATTGTGGCTTGGTGAATTGTATTCTTATTTAATTTTGCATGCAAGCGCTTTTTGTGTTAGTGCATGTTGTGGCGATACAGATATTTAGTATGTAACAGTCCACTCTGTAAGGGGGTTCTGGGAAGTGTAGGCAACCACCTGCTTTGCGGTATTACTGTGTATGTCAATAGGTGAAGTCAAGGTGGTACTGAGGTGGTGTGTTGGGGTGGGAGTGTGTGTGTGTGTGTGTGTGTGTGTGTGTGAGAGAGAGCGCTTGCTCTCTATACAAACACAGACATTGCATTAATTATTAAAGATATAACCTTGTAAGTGTTTGGTGTTTTACATAGGCCTTTCTGGGACAATCAACTGAAATCTAAACATGATCAGATTGTGCCTGTTTGTATGAGAAATGTTCTCACTGCGGACCAATGTGTCATTTTCTTGTTTCTGTCAGCTGTGTGTTGCTGTAATCTTGGAGAGTACAGAACATTCAGTGTATTTAAAAAACTTACATTAAATCTCCAAACGAAGGTCGCATGAAATACTTCTGTGTATTCAACAAGACATCTTTCCTGGTCTACATACCAAGAAATAGTAATGCCTACACTCCTCAGTAGATGTTAAAACCACTTGCTGTTGGACAGGGATTATAATTATCCGTTTGATCACCCCTAATCTATACTGCCACTGCAAATGTAGTAAGTTGTTAGTAGTAAGTTGTTCCTCTGCCTTCAAAGAGTTTAGAGGGGTGTTTAATGTCTAATGTTGATACACAGTTTTGAATTGTATTCTTTTATCAGGGTACTTACACAAGCAATGCCTGTGTTTGTCTTTCACCCCCCCCCCCCCCCCCCCCCGCCACATTGCATGTTAGTGTGGTTGCATGGGTACTGAGAGGGTTGTTTTCTGCAGTCAAGTGCTTCCATGAGAAGAGCAGCAGGGGGCGCTATAGAGAGAGCAGGAGAGCAGCGGGTCCTCACTGCCCATTTATCCTCAGACCTTCCACAAACTCTTCCTCTTGCTGTCCCTCATGTGGTGTGTGGCTCCTCACCCCACCCTCACCACCCAGGATGAGTGGGGTCGCCTCCAACGTCCCCTCCACGCTCTCACCCGCCGCACCTTCCTCGTCTTCCTCCTCGGGGCCCACTTCGCCCTGGGCTTCACCGAGCTCAGGCTCGTGACCCTCGGCCGTGTGCTCAGGGCTGTCCCCGTCCAGCTGCAGGTGAGTTCTCAAGGGCTCCTTACGTTCTCCGTAGAGCCGCTGGTCAAGGCTGAGCCCGGACGCCGTCAGGGGCTTGAAATCGGGGTCGAAGGGCAGAGGCACGCCCGCCGGCGTTCCTCCGAGGCCCAGGCCGAGCCCCACGGCCGCCGCAGCCGCCCCTCGGTACACCTCCATCCCATCGGGCAGCATGGACTTGATCTTGGGCAGCCAGCGCTTTCGCACACGCCGGGCATTGGTGCACATGTCGGCCGCAATCACGTTCATCTCGCTCTCCTTGAAGTTGGGGGCGAAGTTTTGACAGTAGACTGGTGGGAGGAATCACGAGGAGCGATGGAAGGCAGAAAAAGATGTTACTATTATACCTTCAACACGGTTCAACAAAATCGCGATTAACAAGCCTCAACTATACAATAATGCGCTAACATTATTTCAAATGATTATATTACATCAAACTTAACGTACGTTTGACAGCGTTGAGAACTCGGCTATCTAGAGGCTTTCGGCTGGGGTCACTGGTAGAGGAGCGGATTCCGGTCCCACAGCTGTTAGCCAGAGTGTTCCTGTACATACACCAACCGACCACCAGAGGGCACAGTGAAGAGGACGTTCATGCGGAATCATCTGTATATCAGATGACTCCAAACCTACTGCTGGAGACGTACCGTCAAGCAGACCTGAACTGTAGCCGTAATTTAACACACCTGGCTGAAAAAGGTAAAAATAAGGGCTGGGAGCTAAACTCTGCAGGTGGTGGTGTGCACATGCAGGCACCATACAGGTCTAAACATTATGCATCTCCTACACACAGCACAGCAAGCAAACATCAAATAATTTCTGTACACTATAATTAAACTGTAATAACTATAACACATTTTGAGAGACACACTATTCACTATTCACTATTATTAGGATTAATTCAGACTAGTCACTACCTTTTGGATTTTTACATATAAGTGTCTCTGCCAGGTAGAGAGGGTTCTGACACCCCAGAAATAGCCAGCCAACAGTACTCCTCCTGTGTTCAGGAACTGACCGGTGATGAAGAATTCAAGGATGGCTAACACAAACTGTTCATGGCCAGGGATGGCCAGTAGTCTTGAGACTGTAAACCTATAAGGTGTTTCTAATAAATAAACATCCCTAAGAAAGTGGGAGGTGGGCATGAATTATTATTATGTAAGCTCTCCTCACAAACCTGTCAAAGAATGTTGCCAGCAGTCTCCTCAGGAGAACCTTGTGTTTGATGCCAGCACACAAGTGGCAGTTCATCAACTGTCCCCTGGTCATGAACACCCCCGTACCTGTAACACACACCCACACCCACACAACTGGGCTCTTCAAAAGTACTCCATTGTCCCACTGCAGTCTGTCTGAAAGTATAACAGCCTCTGGCAGTGGCAAATCAGGTAAATGCAATGCATCGCGTGGCTATGACACCAGTTGTGATCCATTACATCATGCTTGGGCTTTTGGATCGCTATGGTCCTCACTCAAGCAAATAGCTGCCTTGGCAGTAGTACGCTGTGGGCACTGTTTAACTCTGGATGAGAAATAATAAGCAAGGGCCGTAGCAGGCAGCTGTACCCACCGGCCACTAGTTCCAGCTTCTCCCCAGGATCTCCCTCTGTGTAGAGTTTGGGGTGGCATCGGTAGCCGATCTGGCTGATGAGGCTGGCAGGCAGGGCCACCAGGTCACGGCGCAGCAGCATGCAGGGCCGGCTCTCCAGGGCCAGGGGCACGGACGTCACGTCGGACTTCTCCGAGACTATGGATTAGACGGGGGGGGGTTTGGGGTGGAGCGACACTCAGATCACCCAGTGGAATGAACACACTGTAACCCGGCATGGAAAAAGATACGCTCGGTGCAAAAACCAGGATGGTTCCCTTTGATGGTGCTGGCTTCTTTCAAGTCTGGTCACAGTTTGGCCTCCTGGGGGAAAAGTGACCATGTGTTTTGTATGGGGTTTAGTGGCTTTAGGTTTCACGGCTTGAGAGCTGTTACTGAGGCATGACTTATTGTGCTTTTTGGGGTCAGGTGAGGGGTGTGTGTGCGTGTGAATGGATTCCTTGGATTGTAAGCCAAAGTCTGATGAAAGGCAGATATAAAGCTTCCTGCGTGTCACTTCCTCCCAGCAGGCATTTCCTGTGGCCGCAACAATGTTTTAATGGTGCACAAGTGAGAAGAGTTCTTGGTTCTGTCTGTTCCTCATCCTCATTTAATTGACCTCTATGAATGACAATCTACTCAGTACGAAGACACACATGCACGCGCGCATGCACACACACACACACACACACACACACACACACACACACACACACACACACACACACACATACACAGACACACAGACACAGTGCTCTCAAATATCACACAATGTCACCCTCCTGATGTCCTAATTCATTACAGATGGAATGGATTTCAGGACTATCTGAAACTGAAGCCTTTGATAAAAACCCATGGCCCCATTTGACTGCAGAGAGCCCCGTGTGTGTCAGTGTAGAGGACCGAGTAAAGATACACACCACCTGAGTGTTTATTCATCAAATGGATATGTGCTGCCACACCCTTCACCCTCTGCTGCCTACCTGAGACATCCCGCTTCATGGATATTTCTAGAGTACTGATCTCACAAGATAGATCACCAAAGGATACTGAAAGCTACTGCTAAAAAGTATAACTTTGACTTTAAAACCCTCTTTGCCTTTATAAATGTTTTCAAATGTTTTATCTTTAATCCCAATCCACTGGAGAACAGTCTTCTGTTGTATATGCAGTTACACTCGAAAAAACCTATTTTACCCTATTTTACCTTTCAGTTGTCTTTGTACTTGCTGCTGGTCATATTTTGAGTCAGTAACCGTTAAGTGATTCATTGGACGGAAGCAGCAAACTTCAACCTGAAAGCACGCCTGCTTAGCAGAGGGAGACCTTCCTAGCAATAATCATAAGGCCAGACACCACTGTATTTTAATGTGGTTTCAAAGAACAGTTAGGAGAGAGTAGTGAAAATGTTTCAGTTTGACTTGCTCCCCACCCCATCCTCCACCTATTCTTTTGTGCAAAATCTTATTTAACACATTAGATGAGAGAAAGGCCTATTTAACAAACAATCTGCTATATCTTAAGTAAATAGAGACTCAGGCAGAGTTTCTTTTGCGCAGCTAAGTTGAATGAACAGGGAAAATTGCATAAACTAACAAATAAAAAAATCTTTTAGCAATCATGTCTTTATTTCTATTGAATTAAATGAATTTCAGATTGAGGACCTCAATCAGCTAGGCAAGCAAATTGCTCTCTCTCTCTCTATAATCTATCTGTCTATGGACCCATATATATATATATATATATATATATATATATATATGCATATGCGCAAACAAAATGGCTTAACAGCTTTCCTTCATGACCATGGCAGTGACCTGATCGGCTGACAAAGACGCTAGTAAACAAGTCATGGACAGGTATCACAATATCACAATCACCATGACCCCACTAAGATGGTGATGAAAGGCAGGTGGAGGGCTTTCTCAGTTATGATTAAAAGCATAGAAAAGCATACACCAAAAACAGAATTGTATATATGAAGAAATATAATATATATTGGGTGTCTGAAATGTCCTGTTTCCCTGGAAATCTTGTGTATGACACTGCAATTTTTACTACCTCTCTCTGAGTCTCTCTCTGTCTTATTTATACATACATAGATATGACACATGCACACACACACACACACACACACACACACACACACACACACACACACACACACACACACACTGTTGGATGTCTGAAACATCCTGTTTCTCTGGAAATCTTGTGTACAACACAACAATTTTTACTACCTCTCTCTTACTCCTCATATATATATATATATATATATATATATATATATATATATATATATATATATAAAATTTGTGTTTAGATGGATCCTTGATTCACCATAACATTAAAACATTTATAGTGTCCATTTACATAGGGCATTTTGCAAACTCAATGATGCCAATATCATGATAATGATTAACTAAAAATATATTGAAGAGCACTAAACACAAGCCAGAGATTCTGATTCCTGTACTCAACAGCCAGTTTAGGGTTTTTACTACACTAGTCCAATTTATTTAGCTTAGAAAACATGTCTATTAGATGAGATTAGACCATTATATAGGTGTGTTAAATGAGGAAATACTGAATTTTGCACTGAATTCATGAGCAGTAAAAGAGCTTACTTCCATAAGGGTTAGCCACGCGTCCGTAGATCTGGCTGAAGGCCTCCTCATTGATATCGTAGGACTCTTCCTCAAACTCCTCATCCTCATTCTGGTAGGAGATGGGACTGTCGGTTGTGGGTAGGCTGGATGCCCCCGGGCTGGAGCGCTCACCGGGGGTGATGGGATATGGCTGCATGTTAGGTGGGAACAACCCCACTGCACCTGCATAGAACAGAGAGCTGGTCCGCCCTGCTCGCGCCCCCCCGTCACCACTGGAGGTCCTCTTCACTCCACCCTGCAAGTGCAGCAGCTGCTCACCTAGCTCCAGCTTGATCTTCCGGGCAGGTGCCACAAGCGACGGCGCCCAGCCCGGTGGCCCCAGCACGGAGGCTGGGAGGTTGCTGGGACTCTGGGGCTCCGAGCCGGGCTCGTCTATAGCCGCCGTGGCCGAGTCACAGTGGGGCGAGTTGGCCTTGAACATGAGGTCCATGCCCCTCTCCACGATGTGCTGGATCTGCAGGTAACCAGCTGTGTACATGACCACGAGCTGCTCACTGGCAGCCATGGTAAGTTTCCCGGTGTAGCAGAAGGAGAGGATCTGCTGGAAGCAGGCCGGAGTGACTGAGGAGGGTAGCTCGAACTGTGTCTTGCTGCTGGTGCTGAACAGGTCTCGGAAGTAGAGGCTGCTGGCAGCAAGGACGGCCCGATGGGCCTTGAACGCCTGGCCCTTTACCAGGATGGACACGTCGCAGTACTGGCCCATCAGGCGTTGCTCGTTCAGTGAGCCCAGCACCGTGCTGCCGAAGTTGGGGATCTCCACGTGGAGCATCTGGGACATGGCGGCCAGCTTTCAGATGTTCAGAGAGTGGGTCATCTGAAGAGGGTGAAATGGGCACGAAGTGAGACGGCGGCACGTGTGTGGTGGAGAAAGAGCGAAGCACCAGCGGACAGAGGGCAGGAGCGAACAAAACACAAAAATCAGACACTTCTAGCCGAGAAGAATAAATCTGTCATTCCTTGTTAAATTCTACATTTCATTCAGTTTGGAGTTTGCAGCCACGCATGCCAATTCCTTCATTTAAACAAGTGCGTCGGCTGAGGTCGGGAAAAGAGAAGAGGGGAAGGGGGTGGAGAGACAGAGAGTGCTGTCAGCATCATCAACTGCAATACAAATTGCCCTGTTATTGTCATGCTTGCACATCCAATGGATTGAAATTCAGTTCAGAGACACAGACAGGCTGGGCTGGCGAGCCAGAGGCACGGGAGAAAAGGGAGGGTGAGAGACAGACAGCATGAGTCATGCAAAACCCACCAGGATCCTCTAGAAAAACAATCAGAAGAAATGAAAAATGTCACAATATGTGACACATACCAAAATAATCTGTTAACGGGGCATCAGTGAATACACCATCATATCCTTTTGTCATGAGTGCAAACAAACGTGGACAGCATAACCTGTCTCTCAAAATGTTTAAGAAGTCTAAAAAATGAGAAAACATTTTGCTGTGTCCTGATTAGTAGCAGTGTTTAAAGTCATGTAAAGTATATGAACAGTGAACACACACACACTCACTCCACACACACACCCACCCACCTCACAATTGCACAAACAGAGCAGAAAGAAAGAAGAAAGTAGTCTCAAGCCTCCTGATGACCACTTCGGCTCCTTGTCTTGTCAGACAGTTGAGGTTGACCGCACACTCTGAGCAAAAAAATCCCCCAACAACAATACACTCATCAGCGACTAACTACTTAAAACACACAAATCCCATAAAAATAATCTCCAGCCTCAGAGGCACAAATGATGATGGTGAGACACGCACGGTAGCTCATACAAGCACAGGAGTTACACTCTTGAGAAATGTGCTGCAGATGATTTCCAGGAACAGTAACTGAAACACCGCCACCCCAGCCCACGCCCCCCTGTGCTCCTCCCCTCCACCACACTCCTCTCCTCTCTATCCTTCCATCACAGAAGTCCGACCTGCCCGCTCCACTCCGCTCCGTTCCTGTGGCAGGCGGGCCGCGGCTTCCGCGGCTCTTGCGCGCCAGCACCCTGTCGGGGGAAGAGGAGAACTCCAAATCTGTCCGACTCTTGTTTAAACGTGACTCTCTTTCTCACACTTTGTGTCTCGCTCTCTTTTCTGGGCTGAATTCAACAAGTGCTGCTGCAGCTGAGATCCAGCATGCCAGTGCTGAATGGGAGGCGGTAAAGTCTGTGTGCAATCAATGCAGTATCTATACGTCGCAGGCAGGGCGAGAGAGAGGGTGAGCGGGAGGGAGAACAGGCTACAGTTACAGAGAGGGAGCCAGTCAGGGAAGGGGGAGGGGGTGCAAGACAGAAGGAGAGTCATTTAAGGACAGCACGAGCAAAGAAAGGCAATCATGCCGTAGTGCTTTCAGTGAGCTTCACACTTCAGAGCCAAACCCGAGAGACGCGGAACACAATGCTGAATAAATACAAAAGCTGGAACCTAGGCCAAACGTGCACCGCGCTGCATAAGTACTGACAGGAAGTGGTTTAAAAGAAGAAATCTGAATATGAAACTATGAAGCGGAGTCCTGTGAAGACCTACCCACACCATTAATCAGTTCAGCACCTCTTACGCCAAGACGTCGAGTATACTAACAAGTTATTCAACACAAAGGAATGTGACCTTATAAGAAACCAATACAGACACAATGCATTATTGAATGATAAGCCAAGAAGCAGACATGGATCCTAGGTTCAATCAATTTTAATAATTTTTATGCATGAGAGAGGGGCAGCCAATCCAAACTCTAGTGATTCACTTCCACAAAACTTCCAATTAATACTTTCCCAATAGCTATGGTCAGCATTCCTGAAATACACATAGTGCCATACATGGAAACAGCATACATGGGACAAACATAGACACACATGTTAACATTTCCCTGCAGGGCAGTGGTAACTCAGTGGTTAAGATACTTGAATTATAATCAAAAGGTTGTTGGTTCAAGCCCTACTGCTGCCAAGTTGCCACTGTTGGGCCCCTGAGCAACCATCAATTGCTTAAGCTCTAATGTGCTCATAATTGTAAGTCACTTTGGATAAAAAAGTCAGCTAAATTCCATAAATTTCAAACCCCCTGAGCACAGCTGTCTTTGAGATGCCTGGAATGTTCTAAAAATCTTTTGACCCCTCAATTTAATTCCACATTGTCAGAAACCAGTTGCCCACAACTGCCTTCAACCCTCTCTTTCTGATGTGTACCTGCCAAGCTATGTGTTTTTGGTACTCTCTCTCTGGCACAGACACCACTGAAGCTGTCCACTCTATTATAAGATTCTAAATGCTTGCTATGGCTTCATCTCCACTGGCAGACGAAAGCTGGAGGAAAGGTTAGTGTGTGTCTTCGACAGACAGCAGCTCTACAAAACGCAAGGCCAGCGTGAACCAAAGGCAGCCAAGCCGAGCCAGTCTCTGCATTTGGCTTTTGTCTCTCCACATTTCTGAGTGATCTGTCTGAGCTTGCAGCCGCTGGGGCACACTCAAATGGAATTCATTTCAATTTTCGAGAGGGACAATCTGTTTTGTCCACAGATTTTCCATTTGAAAGATCAACTCAATCCATTGTCCAGCAGGCCAAACACAAGGCACCAAAAAACACAATTCCATCCATAAATGATACACGTACATGATTACTGGGAAATCAAGAAAGCACATAACTACATAACTAGGAAAGCCACAATTTCAACAGCTCCACAACATTTCACATATCATGTGGCAATGGCAGATGGGACAGTCAAAGACAACGTTTCCTGCCAAATACGATGCAAATGGAGACAAAAGAGGAGCTAAGAAAACATTACACTCCACATAGAGAAAGATAAAAAGACAAAAACAAATCATTGTGCTTTCTTTTCTTTTCAACATGCTCTGAAAACAGTGTAGTTTCTGCAACAGTGGACGTTCGACATAAATCTTCCATTTATCATTAATTACCTAGGCCTAAGTCTAATTGTCTGAGAATTTTATGAAGGTGCATACCCTTATTGTTAGTGTACTCTGCATAAGTCAGTTTCCTAGATCAGAGTGTAACAATCCAGAATACATTTAAGAAATGTTAAATATTTTTGTTTTTAGTTTATATACATTTCAGAAACACAACCTCTAATCTTTTGGGAGACCCTTCAATGCTTTCATGAGTGAGCAGTCATGAAAATGCTTGCCTTAGTCTATCTTTATTCTAATGTTCTTCTCCCTAAAGGACTGGCGGATCTTCTACATCAGCACAACCATGTCCGAGATGGCTGCAGGGCGTCTGGGAGGCAGGAGAGCGTGTGTGAGCGCCACAGCCCGAGGTAGCCTCGCCCTGCTCTGCCAACTGAGCACGGCATGCCCCTCCGTCGCTTCACGCTACTCAATTTCTGTGCTACGCTCGCACCCGCTGCTGTCTCCCCGCCAATAAACGCACAGCGCTGCAATGCAGTGCCCGTGCTCACTTGGGTACAGAGTCTACAGACATGCATGTACGTGCCAGCTTGATGCCTGAAATAATGTTGAGTCAGGCCAAAAAAAGTCTCTGTTCTCTCACTCTCACCCCCCCCTCCCACTAAATATAGACTTTGCACACCTCTGATAACAATATAGAGAAACGAATCCTGTCAACCTCACTCGCGAATCCTCAAAGGACCTGAGCTGTTATTCAGAGCATGTCTTCTCAGTATGTGATGTAATGGTTGAAAGTTTTGACGCATGGCTACAAGCATGGAATTATCAAGGGAGACAGTCAGATTTTAAATGTAAATAAATGTGTGTGTGTTTAAATAATAAAAAAAAAATAGCATTGCAAACCCAGCTAAAACAAGTTTGAAACCTTGATATTCTTTTTTCATGTTAAAATATCGTTCCTTAAAGTGTAACGGAAAACATATACATTAAAACCAGGAGAAAATATGTAGTTTGATTCAAATAAAAACACATAGTTTAAGTTTAGGGACGGCATAACTGAAAACTCCAAGTATGTGTAACCTTCGGGAAAACAAGAACAAACGTGTGGACAGCCCCAGAAAAGGAAGCCTGTGTGCCAAAAACACACGCTTATCCATACCGACCAGCTTTACGTCTCCTTGATATGAATCGGGCTTTATAAATATTCAGACACTGCGGTGGTTCTCATGTCTGAGTACACAGGCACATCAGATTCTATCCACGCGGAGCCGGCGGAGCGTCCTGGCAACACGCCCACCAATCAGCGCAGCGGACCGGTCTGAAGCGCGTTCTGGGGATGCGCGCGGCGGGCCGGCGGCTAACCGAAACGCTGAGAGGCCCGATGAGGCAGTAGTCGAGCGTCTCAGAGAAATTTAAAACGCCATGTTTTGGGACATGGCGCGGGAAAAAAAGTTAACTGTCTTTTTTTTAATTTTATTTACCTTTTAAATTACCTTACATATCTCACTGCAATTAAGGTAGAAGTAAAGTCGCACCGGAGTGCTGTTTTACTTGCAGTGTTTTTGAGGACACGCGGCGCGTTAACAGTAGGTCTACATGTAAACAACAGAAGTGCTGACGATCGCACGTTTCGCTACCTTCAAGAGATGAGATCAGCTACAAGGGGAAATCCGGCAGAAACTCACCGACTAAGCTCGAATGAAGCCCCATTTTCACATTGTCCTCGGTAATTAAATAGCTGTCTGAGCAAAGTAAACCAATAAAGTGCTGTCATCATGGTTCTGGCCATGCTGCCCATCAACCACAGACCTGAGGATGTCGGTTGGTTGCCTTGTGGTCTTGGAGGCTTTCTAATGTATGAACCGAAGAAGGCTTTCGTACTACCTCAGTACGTTGAGAATTCCCGCTAAGAAGTCTTATGCCCGATAAAGATGAAAACCCGCTGTAAATTGCACGCTGTTATCATAAAGTACACTTAGAAAATTCATCTCAGAATTGTCACCACCTCAGTCGGTCATGTCTGATTTGAGTTCCGCGACCACAGATCGCATAAAGGTTCCCCTCGAAGGGATTTAACTACTTTTGAGCAGTCTTAGATGTGAATAAAGAAAATTAAGATTTTTTCCCCCTGATCTACCAGAGGCAACAGCAGAAGCACAAATTGTTCCGTGGGCCAGGGTCCTGCTGCCTAGTTCAGCATTATGGTAACACGCAACCCTCCTAACCACTGATCTATAATATGGTACGTTCCCATTACCAGCCTGAAGTTACTCATCTAATTATTTGTCTTAATGTGATTCAAATCAGATTTTAAGTGCTGTGTGGACACACAAATCCAATATTTCCAAATCCGATTTGAGTAATTAATAATGGAAGTGATCCTTATCTACATTTTTAAACCCAACGATTTTCGACAATATTAGTTTGGCGGCGGGATTTATTTTATTAGCTAATTAATCTATTTGGTTTGGTTGAAAATGCGATAAATGTCGCTTTTGCGGTTATCCCTGAAATGTTGGAAATGTGTGAACACGGTTGTTTTCAGTTTATACAATGTGCTATAATTGATTGGAGCTTGAATACAAATGTATTTTACCCTAAAATATAACATTTTACCGTTATTAATAATTTTGTCTATTTTTTCTCTGTTGGCAACACCCCCTAAGATTAGCTAGTTAACTAGCGAGGTAGCTAACGTTAGTCAGCCAAGATAGGACATGCTTTCAACATCCCATGCACCCATCCATCGTGTTAGCGTACTTGCTACTTACTACTTGCTAGTTACGTAAAATCTAGTTTAAAGAACGTAGTCTCTTTGGTGTGTTTTGAATAGGCCTAACTGTAATACAGGATGCATAATAATATTAGAGAGCATTGCGGTTTTAAAAAGACCATCATTTCAATAATAGCAATACGTTTGTGTGTGTGTGTGTGTGTGTGTGTGTGTGTGTGTGTGTGTGTGTGTGTATGTATGTATATATATATATATATATATATATATATATATATATATATATATATATATATATATATATATATATATATATATATATATATATATATATATAAAATATAAACCCAACAAATTTAGCATATTTAATATACTTACTGGACCAACAAAATACCATAAAGTAAAACAAAAACAACAATAATTTCCATCAGTTGCCATAAAAATCCAGTACTTCACTATACATTCAGTAGTTTTGATGTACCTGGGTATACTTTCTATGAGATCAATCTGCTTTAGATATGATGTGCAATCCGCATGTGGCCATCTAGTCTAATACAGGCTTCCACAGAAACTGGCCACTTCACATCTATAATTTAGCCAGAATTGTTTTAATCTTGATTTTATTAGACTTACAAGCCTAAAAGTCATGGAGCTTCCACAGAAACTGGCCACTTCACATCTATAATTTAGCCAGAATTGTTTTAATCTTGATTTTATTAGACTTACAAGCCTAAAAGTCATGGAGTGTAGGTGGTGGGGTGTGAACTGAAGGAAACTGATTTATGTCAAATTATTTTGTCACATGCATGCTGTACACAGACAAAACAGAATGCACAGCCAAGTCACAGCCATATTATCAGCTCCATGTTTGTGGATTTTAGTTTTGTTTTTTTTTTTAGGTTTGTGCATTTTGAGGCCTTGTTGTTGTTCCATACATAAAAACACATAAGTTAAAGTTAAACTTCACATATTCTCTCTGACCATATGCTTCTGTGAACAAGCTACACATCCACACACTAAAAGGAAGTCTGACCAATGGTTCTGTGTAGGGTGTGTACATGTTCGACCAGTTGTGGCATGCAAGAAGGCGAGCCCTATAAAGAATGGTCAAAACAATGCAAAAACAAATGCATAAGGTATGGTAGGAAGAAAATGTCAACATATCTTGGGCATTTTAGGCATTTTAGAAATCCCGGCCAGAGACATTTTTAGCTACCCAAAAGAGGACATGTCTGGGAAAAAGAGGACATATGACTCTAACGTTAGTGTTAGAATTCCCTACAATACGACTCACTTTTCTGTAAACAGCCTATCCTTGAATTAGTAGTGCTACAACTTTATTCACTCTCATGTCATGCTGTCCTATGCTGTTTATTTTTTGATAGGTGCAAGGCTATGTCAAACGGACTGGAGCTGGTGATAGACGACTGTCTCATTTTAGACACCATATATCGTGTCATGTCTGAACATCATGTTTAAACATGTTCCACTTGCTATGTCATTTACATATTTTTGCTTACTCATCTGCTTTGCCATATATTCTCATGTATCTCTGAATAAAGTGTGCATGCTTTTCAGCATCTCTAACTCTGTGTCACTCATTCTGAGGAACATGCCCCAGGGCTCTGAGGAAGACAGTGGGACCAGAGGGACAGGGTAAAGGAAAATAGTGAATTTTTCCTTATAGGTAGATCAGCTGTAATTAAATTAAGCCATTTTAGTACCAACCAACAGTTACAGATAGATAGCAGCTGAATCGTTGGTAATGTTTGAATATATACGTTAGCAAAAACATAACAAGCAATTCATATTAAAATGAACAATACAGCCATTAAGTGTTCTAATTAACTGCCCCCTGTGGCCTTTTTTTGTATCCCTTAAAAACAGATTGAACTGTACTGAAAGGCTGTGTGTTGTGCTGTCCATAAGAAACAATATAGTAGTATATAGGTATTAGGCACACCAATATGGCAGATTGACCAGTTCTGGTGGCCTAAGCAACAGAGTTAGTTTATTACTGTGTCAGATATACACAATACACAAGTCAAGTTCTTTACTAAATATCAATGCTCTTAACCCTAACACCCTAAGCCTAACCCTAGGTCTATTATATAGAGAGACTTGGCAGTGTAGGGGAACAGTGAACCCCTGTGACAAGTTCCCACAGTATGTGGGACCAATGTCAAATTACGTAAATCCAGAGCTGAGGAGCATCTTTTTAAGGTTCCCATTATGTACTATATAGAGCTGAAGAATATGGGACATTGGGAACATAGGAGTGACCTGGGCTTGTCAACCCGGGCACTAAGTCACCAGTTGCAGCTATGGTCCCAGGCGGGTACGGACAATAAACAAAGATCCACTGCCAGCTGCAGGAGAGGGAAGCCTCTGCCGCAGTGGCAGGGCAGGAGAGCTCAAGATCATGGGCACGGCCCACAGAGCCTGCTCAAAATGGAAGGCAGAGGCACACTAAACTTTACTCGGTGCAGCACAGCCTGGCAGATGTAACATACCCAGGACAAAAGTCAAAGAAAAGTGGAGTAAAGATGTATTGAAGCATTTCTTGGAGTTGTGCATCTTAGACGAGAGGCCAGAGAACATCCAAAATGAATTGGCGCCACGACGACATTGATGCATGGCAGAACAACAGCGTGCCAAAAACACTGCGTGAAGCACGATTCAGTGTCCTTACTTCATGTAGCAAACCACTATGAAGCACTGCGGTGTTTTGTGTAGCCATAGACGTTTATGGGCTGCAGGTGTGTGCGTGTAGTGCAGCACACTCTGCATGGTAGGGGGACTCACTAAATCAATCCACAAGAGGAAAACTCTGCAGTGTTCCTTGCCACTCAGTCACTGGTTTTTAAGGACAAGCTGCCCTGGTTCCTCATGAGCAGGAACAGAAGCAGACAGACAGGAGAGACAGACAAGCAGGACAATGATGTCTCTCTCTTCCGTTCCTTTTGCCTCATTGTATCATCTGAGTTTTACAGATGCCCCATGGTCTCCATTCGTTGTCCTGTTGTCTCCGCCACTATTCTGCCTGTTTACATTCTGGATTACAGTACTGTAAAACAGAATGGAGTTGCAGAGAGATCTGCTTTGTGACTGGTACTAGGAGCACTGGAAGTAAGGGACCCAGCCTTTGTGGGGAATCCTACCAGAGAGAAGTATAATGGTCTGTTTCTCAGTGATATTTATGCGGAAAACTAAATCAGCATTAGTTTTATTGGGCTGTATTGAGCCACATAGATTACTAGACAAAATACTGCAGCTACGATTCCATAAGTATATGCTTGCAAATACAAGCGTAAACCGTTGTTAATTAAAATGATCATTTGTTCTGAATACACTTTTATTTTAACTTCCACCAAGCTTTTTTATTATTTGGACATACAAAGCTTAAAAATCAAACAATATAGTTTCATTGATTTGTTTGTTTATAAAGATAATAGAGTTCACCTTGAGATTTCCATCTTTTCTGCAAGTGAACCTTGAGTCAGGAAACATATCAGTGATTAAGCGTTGTAGAAGTAATTTTATAAAATGTCTTGCTGCATGTCTTGTCTTATATGTATTAAAATGTGTGGTTAGACATTATTATTAGTATCAATCAGGACTTAACTATAAAAAGTGCACAAAAATGAAAGTTGGTCATGACTTGAGTACATGAAACATATAAGCTTTGGAGAGCATGTAGTCTGCACACGATTGTCCTCTGTTGTACCATCTCCTCGCCCATAAATAGCTTTATAGGTTTCCAGTGCATTACAACACGTGCGGATTAAAAGACACACAACGTGCAGCTCTTGTTCTCTCTCATCCCCTTTTGACAGGCTCAGCACTGCCTGAAGGGTCAGAAGTCACAAAGAGGCTTATCATGCACGTTACAGTTTTCTCAGAGCAAGGCTGGGATTTACTGTGAACCTTTTAAGGTTGCCTCAATTCTGTGACTTTCTGCTATTTGTTCTGTTTATGATTGTGGGTTGTTTCTCACAAAGATTGTCATGGAAAGTGTTTGTTGTTGCTGTTTCTCTTTTTATGTTTTAGTTTGAGGCATGAATGGAAAGGAATAAGGTCAATTAAAACAGATGACCAAACTGTTATGGCTTTAAATGCCTATAACAGGGTTAAAGGTCAATTCAGCCCATTTTAGTGCTGCTCTTCATCATGTTTCAGGGCCAGAAACTAATTGTTCCACTATCACATGCATTCTGGACTCAGTGATAAAAGATTTGTAAGATCTGGTCATTACTGCAGTTAATGAGTCATATTACAACGTCATCATACGTATTCACTTTATTTAAAGGCATAAACCTTCTGTAAAGCACCTTTGTATAACATCTATACATCTATACTGAAAAAAAAAACTTTCTACACAAATACAGTTAAGTAAAAACACTCTTTTCAAATAACTAAGTGGAATTCCTCTTAGGTGCTTTTCCTATAAGGTGCTTTTTGGTATGTTTAAGTGCACCCTCGCCCCTCAGACACACAAATTAGTCAATCTGTGAGTCAGTTTTAAATGGCTCTGGGAATGAAGGCAACCTAGAGCATAAGGGATGTTAAGCTCAGTAATGGATTTTTTTTTCTTTACACGTACAAACAGCACCCTCTACTCCATTCATCAGTGGCTCGGTGTTCTGGCTGGATATTATTTGTGGACCATTCTTTGGTAATTACATGGTAGTGTGCATTGCACTGGTAGACTTTCAGGAACAAGATTGTTGCTGGAGTTTTTATACAAATCAGTGTCATCGCTGGACTCTGAATATTCTGGATTAAGCATGATGAAGTACTTGCCCATGGCTAATGCAAACTGTGCAGAGCTACAGATGTGGCATGGCTTTTAATTTTGCACCTACATGGTAGGTTTTTCTAAATACGTGAACGTCTTGTCCCGTTAAGTAGAGATAGGGTGCCGAAGCAGAGAGGAATGGTGACGAGAGGAAATGAGAGGAGACTAGAAGAGATGAGGAGACAAGTGGAGAGGAGAGGAGACGAGACAAGAAGACAGAATGAGGAGAGGAATAGAGACAAGGAGGTCTGGCCTCCTTGGATTCCAGGTTTTTTCCACTCTCCTGGAGCTGCACCAGGGATCTGGCTCAGGCCACGCATAACACGTACAGTTCAGCTGTGCACAGGAGACGATTCCCATAACAAACGGGGGAAACAAAGACCTAAAGAAGAAGGAAAGTGATGGCATTGGGAGTATCTTAAATGATTCCTTTGTGGAATCCTGCTGGAGTAAAATATACATTTTAGGTTTAAGATTCAATGGGCCATGTTAGTTTGTGATACAGCATGCATGACACCTTAAAGCACATGACAAGGTTAACTCAGTCTTTGGCTGGAGGGAAAGCCAGCATATAGAAATTGCATTGTAATTACATATCACATGACACCATAGAAGTGTATGTGCATAGTACATTTGATAGCATGCAGACTAACATGCAAAAACCTGCCCGGCAGAAAGGAGCAGGAGTGCCTGTCCCATACACTAAAACAGATCTTGCGGATTCAATTTAATAATGTTTGTAGAAAGAATAATGTCGTGTCATGCAGCAATTATGAAATATCAGCAGTGTGATTTCCTGTTAATGTACTTCTCTGCAACTAAACTTGTTCAGCTACTGAGTGGATTTTAGTATCCTACAATAAAGTCTTAAAAATGAGATATTACATAGAAAATACACAAAGAAAATACCATATTTCAAATACAACCCCAATACTGAGGGCCCACATTAAACATAGGGCTAAGTGTCATGGGCACCGATTAGCGATCAGAACAGCAGTTCTTTGAGAATCCCCATTCCTGAAATGAGCAAATAAGCAATAGATAAACTAACATACACACATCAACTATTAAAGTAAATTAAAGATTTTACTCCTCCAGCTTTGCTGCCTCAAACAGTGCAAATAACATGATTAAAAAACAGTTTATTAACCATTCTATGATTTTTCACACTTGCATCACAGTTACACTAATGTTTGTATTTCCAGTGCTTCTAGTGGATGTGACTCATGGCTATAGTGGTGTCTGTTCATTCGCATCCTTCAGAAGATTTCACTTATCTGGGTTAGGACCCAACTTTCATTTATGGTTAAATTATGGAAAAAATACAATGAGTGCAAATGTTCTAAATAGAACACTATACATGCACACACTCACTCACTCACTCACTCACTCACTCACTCACTCACTCACTCACACACACACACACACACACACACACACACACACACACACACACACACACACACACACACACACACACTCACTCACTCACTCACTCACTCACTCACTCACTCACTCTCTTTCCCCTTGGGTGCCACATACAGAAACACAGACATGCACACTCATTTTCTCTCTGTCTAGCTCTCCTTCTCTCACTCTCTCCTTTCCTCCCCCACAGGGACACACACACACACACAAACTGGCGTGACATCCATACCATGTGATCATGCCAGGCGTTATGCCAAAGGCCAGCCATGTCACTTACCAGAAATCTCACACAGAGTGAGGGGGGAGGGGAGAAACAGAAGAAAGGGGCTTTTAATTTATCCAGCACTCTCATCACATCTTCTAACACACACACACACACACACACACACACACACACACACACATAGGCACGCACACGACCGCACACAAAAATACAAAAGCCATATGAAACTTCTACAGCTGAGACACAGAGTGCCTGGCACAAGTCAGGGCTAAATGTTAGTCTAACATGTCTGAAATTCCAAAAAATGTGTTTATTGTTTAGTGTTACAGTTCTTGGGAAGTGCAGGGTAAGAGCATGCCTTCACTGGTTCCAGTGCTCCCTCCCTTCTTTCTGTGGCATCTGGGTGGGAGATTACCTTCACCAAGCTTTCCCTTAAGATGAATACACAGCAGTATGTCCGAGAGTGGACAGATTTTCCACGAAACAACTGCATAAGGGACAGATAAGTTACTGTTTATCCTCCAACAAAAGGAAAGGTGTGAGCGCAAACCACCCACGCTTTACTGCAATACCTCACTCAGTGTTACAGCAGCCAACAGTGCACTACTGCACCTGGAGAGTGACACACTCACTCACTCACTCACTCACTCAGGAGAGTTTAATAAAGCATACAGTATAGCAAGCCCCATTTGAGTTTTACATGCCAGTGTCTCATGACATAGTACACATAGCGAGAGGTTCGTAGTTACTATTAATACATGCCAAGTGTGGTTCCAGGCACTCTAAACAACACAGGCCAAATACTGGACGGCAGGGACTGCGTCCTCCAGATTTTGTGGCCCTTGGAACCGTGTTGAAAAAACTGGCTGCTCTGCTTCCTATTTAGGAAAAAAACTAATGGCCAAAATAGCATGTCTAAAGTTACATAGGAGTACAGCTTCAGATCATCTGGCATCTTTGTGATTAAAGATGAAGGAACGGCCCCAGTCTGTGTTCTGGGGCTGCCTGGAGATCGGCTGTATGAAACGTAGCTTTCTGGGGGTCTCCCATTCGAGTAGTTGAGGTGAGCTGCCTGCTGCACACAGGGAGTCTGCGCGTGGCCTGGATTCACGCATTCTGGTCTGTGTCGTGTATTTATTTGCCTCACCATGTCCAGGGGCCTCATGACAACCACAGAGCAAATGAATGCTCAGATCTATGCGAGCTTACATACAGGATGCAGGCCAAGACAGCCTTGCAGGCCAAGAAACAGCGTGGGGCTGGCCAGCTTTAGATCAACAGTCGAGGCAGAGAAAGGCAAACACTGCACAACTGTGAGGTATAGATGTTTAGTGTGGCAACGTTCCTTCACTGGGCTTGTTGCAATGTGTCATAAACATGTCATAGGACCTGTCATAACAGCCCTGTGCAGGACGTTTCGTATACACTCCTCAAAGTAAGCCATCAACTGTTGTCCCGGCGCGTCACACGCAAAAGGAAGTCCAGAAGGGGATCTAAATACTGATTCGTGTGAGGGAGGTCACTCTGTTCAGGGAGGCATCGCCTACCAAGGAAGCGCTGGTGGCGGGCACCGCGGAGGTGCCTGAGTGGGGGCCGGGCGCGGGCCGAAGGTTCCGGGCTGCCACTTTGTTTGGCACGGCCCCCTTCGGCCCCCCGTGTGGAATGTTTGGTGGTGTGCGGCCCGCGGAGGGCAGCCAGGGACACAGCGCAAAAATCCAGCTGGTGCATGTCATGTAGGGCTTGGCAGTGGGCCAGGCGGAGCACAGTGTTGTTAAGGGCCCGCGCTGAGGGAGAAAAACATGGCTTGTATGTTGTGTGAGAAGACACGGGGGCCAGGCGTTGTGCACAGCTGATGACCATGTTTCCTCAGACTCCTGAGAAAGCAGTTAAAAAATGAATACGCTGTCCATGTCTGCTGGCTACAGTGAGACTCTTCTATAAATAACACGATACAGAGCCAACCGAGTTGGATTTCTATGGCCTAAAACATCACCTTTAGCCATTTATACAAATTCTTGAGCTTGCTTTTTGCTGTATATCTTGAATATTACTTAGAAAAACAACAATAAAAGAGTAGAGAATAAATAAATAATGAAGCACCTGCGATGTAAAACCAACAACCTACTAGGCAGGTTAAAAACTAACTATACATACATGGGTTTACATAAATATTTCCTCTGTTACTGAAGAGTTTTAGAAAGGCAGCATTAAAGGGGTTCGCATGTGTAAAACCACCCAGCTCTAGTCAGGCATGCTGGGAGGAACAGCTGGGCTGTATTTCATACTGGTGTGTACCCAATGAATGGAAACCCTTTGGGCCCAAAAGCTTGGCTACGGCAGCAGAGCTCCACCAAAACAACGGTGCGGCGAAGCCTCCTTGCACTGCAGCCACAAGCCCTCAGCTGGGCTGGAGCGCAGGAAGGTGCTGTGGCAACATTCTCAGCTGCATAACCTTTTCTGGGGGGTTTTCTGCTCTGGTATGTGCGCAACTTAATGTATAACAAAGCTTTTAAACACTTTATTGTGAATGCAAGCGAGAAGGCGAGAGAAAAGGAGACTGAGGGAAAGACAGATAGGGTAAGAAAGCGGAGAGAGAGAGAGAGAGAGAGAGAGAGAGAGAGAGAGCGAAAGAGAGAGAGGGAATGCAGGAAATGCCATGAAGAGCACATGCAAGTTGTATAGGAAAGGCAGCATTGTGCATAGTCACATGTCTTGGAAACCAAACAGCAGCACGCAATAGTTACCACACACACTACACGCACAAACACACGCACTCGCACACATACGCTCTCTCGCGATCTCTCCTATGGCCAAACTTCCTTTCTCCAAGTTAGTCATCATATCAATCTGAGCCTAAGTCAACAACTAAGTCACAGTTAAAAACTGTGAAAAAAGATGTATGTGATCGGTAATCATTTAGAAGTCAGCTTTCTCTTCGTTCCGTGATTACGAAATGAAATCACTGATATTAATTATCGCATGTCTTCTTTGGACGTAGCACGTAAGACATTACAGCCTAATATAATATATATTACGCTAATATAAGTTACATTTGTACGACATTAGATATCAAGCATACAATTGTTTAAAAATAATTAAATGAGGACAAGCATATCATGACAAACAGCTGCTAAAAAGAAGATAGTTCTTTGAGTATTATTCTTTGAGTGTTTTTTCAATTACAGTCTTGAATCGTCACGTTATACTATTAAATGCTGCGCTTTTGAGAGTCTATAAGTTATAGTCAAATAGTTAAATGTTCCTAACGTTATCCTTGGACACTTTTCCTAACGTTACAGAAAGCAACTTTTAGGTAAATAGTCACGGCTTCGAAATGTTCATCTTATTACCGTCCGCATTCCGGTGCCAGCACAGAAAAAAAAAGCAACGTGTGGATGCGTTTGCAAATTTTGCGCGAGCAAGTAAGCCGTAGGCTGCCTACGTTTGAGGTGCGGGGTTCTTTACTCGTGACGCAATCAGCAATTTTATGTCATGCACCGCTGTCAAGTCAGTAAAAGTGTCCTTCTAACGCGCGGCAGCTCACGGGCGCACGTAAACACTACACTCACTCCGGCGAAACGGACGACATTCCATCACAGCCTAATTTTCATTTTCGCAATTAAGTTGCCGTTAGATCATCAAATCAATGCCGGGACGGTCGGCGTGCCAGTACTAAAATGTCAACAAGAAACTGAAAAAAAAGGTGCCGCTGCACAAACTGCGAGGTCCATTTCGATACCGCGAACACTACATCAGCAGGAATACTGTAGCTCACTCTTATTAACATAAATCATTGAACTAGGAAATAAAATATGGCAACCATATGCGTCATACAAGCAAACCATAAAGATAGTAAGCGATGATGCGCAAAATATTTACCCAATATGTCCCTCCTCCATAAAAGTGAACTACTGGTGGACACCGTGATATTTCTTCGGATGCAAAGTTTTCCAGGGTCCTTATTTGTCCAGGCCCCTTCTTCACTTCGTGTGCTCGCTCGCTCTTCTATATGCTCGCTCTCTCCCCATCTCTCTCGCTCTCTCTCTCTCTCTCTCTCTCGCTCTCTCTCTCTCTCTCTCTCTCTCGCTCTCTCTCTCTCTCTCTCTCTCTCTCTCCCTCTTTCTGTCTCTCACTCCCTGCGTGCCTCTTTCGAAGTCCAGGAAGTGATTGCGGCTCACATGGACGGCGACTGAACTGCGCTTAGCCTGACATCATTCTTAAATCGTTTAGGGAGTGTTTTTTAAAGACACAGGCTGGCTGTGTGGCGCGTCCCACGCCAGGCTACGGACTCTCGGATCTCAAGAATAAACTCCGCGCGGTCTGGACCGCTACTCTTTCTGTTCAGCGCCAAAAGTTTCACACCGATCTCATGCATTCTCGGCCCGTCTCAGACTACAGTAGCTTCTGAGTTTATATAGAGAAGAGCAGGAGCTGTTCTAGCTTCGCGTTCAGACTGGGGTCCCAGTTTTAGGCCTTTTCGGCTACTAGCTTCTTAGTCATTCCTTGAAAAACCGCGTGCTTCAAACAACCTGCTTCCTGTTTCAGCCGTTTTTAATTGATGTCATGTACATTTTTGAAACAATGTGATTTAGTGCTTGCCATAAATAGAGTCTAAATTAGAGGTACGTGAGTTCTTTTGTGCTACTCTTAAATCTAGACAAGAGCTGGGTGAAGAGTTACTTTATGAGGGACTTTAGGCAGAAAGTGAAGTCTAAGAGTTGAGCCAAATGACTCACGGAGTAGCATGTTCAATGTTAACACCAGCACACTCAGAACACAACTTCAGACGTTCAGAACGTCAACCCCAACACTCAGATCACAAGTTCAGACGTTCCGACTGTGAACCCCAACACTCAGAACAAAAGTTTGGATGTGAAGCATCAAACTCATTTTCAAATACTATCTTAATAATTTATAATAACTTAGTAGTTTTGACTGCTAAAAGTTGAAGTGAAAATGGGAGGTATGATTAAACAAAATGAGTTTAACACAAGTTCCTGTCAGTTTAGAATATTTAAGTTATTAAAAAGTGGACTGGAGCTGCTTCCCGACAGACTCAGTTCTCTGGAACATTCCTTTATCAAAGGGATAGTGTTTTGTGCCTGCTGTTTAAATCAGCAAATCTGAACACACAGTACTGCATACTTTTGAGGTTACTTTGTAGTTTGTCATATTGGTAGATATGGTATTTCTTCAATGGTGCTTTCATGCGCTCTACATAAAAGTCATACCTGGATTATTTTGTAGTCTAATTTACAAAGGAAAGATTCTTTCTATTTCTGAGCTTGTATTTTGAGTATCATTCAAAATCACATACAGTATTACACTTTGTAAATGTATACTGTATGTGATTTTGTCTTACAAAGTGCAGGTTTTGAAACATCTTTGTTATAAACAGGTTAATGTAGTGATACATTTCCAACACAATAACATAATTATATTTGTTTAGGTTTGTGTGGATTGCAAACTATTTTTGACTGATCTTAACATCTTTATCTTAATATCATGCATTTATCTGAAATAAAACTTTAAGGTCATTAGACCCCGTGTTTCCTTTTCATTGTCTGTAGTCAAAGTTAATTGCCTGGCCTAACAGCGAAGACAAACAAGAATGTACACTGGCTGGAAGTAGCTGAGAGCTAGACTATATTATATGATATAAACCAAATTTATAAATGCAAAAATCACATAAGCAAAAAACCCAGATGGTCATAAACTTCAGATCTGTTAAACTGAAAACACTGCTGTTCTTGAGAGGGCTCTGATCATTTTTTGGATTTCCTATTATGTACATGAAACCATGTCACCACAAACACACAAAAATCTGGCCATTCCCACTACACGAATTACGCTGTCCTCAGGGCACAGACATTTGACCAAAGAGCTATGTCATATTAACACTAACTTATTAGATGCTAAACCTGTTAGATTTGACACGTGCACAAAGCCCCGAAGTCACTCTGGCTTCATTTTCAAAACAAAAGAGGGCGCTCGGTCAAGTAAGCGCTCGAACAATAGCAGACTGTGCAAAGCAAACGCATTTCACTCTCACGTCAAGCTGGAGCCCCAACACGGCACAGCAGAACATGGGGCATCAGACACTTGGTCTACTTGGCATCAAAAGAACAGGCCTGAGTAAAGAGAAAAGAGGCCAAATGGATCGCTCTATATTAGACTGGAATGAAGGGCAGGGTGGGAAATGTTACAAACACCTTACTAAAATCCAGCTTTAATCTAGATCGCATGATGATTCCATGTTACATGGCAGTTTGACACACTGACACAAACCAACAAAAGGACATCATTTTGTTGTGACTGATGACACATGCTCAAGACGACGCATGATACTTTCTCCACTTAAGTTATAAAGCTACCATGCGTTTTTACTAGCCTATTCTTAAAACATAGAGAATGTAGCCTAAATATTAAACACTTACATCTAAAATGTAACATTTAGACTGATCACATTGAATCAGTGCTTGCAAGGTGTGTTCTGACACAACTGAGCTGGGTCTCATCAGCTCTTTTGAGTTGGTCCTGAAATGATTAAATAAGTTCAGCATGGCCCGGTTGTGCCTGGCCTTCACACAGCCGTGTCTATGAACACAGCAAAACAGATGGAACATGGAGAAGAGCCAGACAGATCCCCGAGATCCGTGATGCCCCAAACGTGAAGACTGTCTGTCCCGAGCGATGCTTACATGTCCACAAAGACCATGAAGCACCAACCCAGGCCTCCCACCAGGAACATGGTGACATGCATGCAGTATATGAAGATCTCATTCAGGACGCCAAAGTCCAGCCTCCTGTGGCCCAGCAGCAGCAGAATAACCGACAGCTTGTACTGGAGGCGCAAGAAGACCCGCACGCAGACGTACTGCAGGCACAGCAGTGCAGAGAGCGCCACCCACAGGAGAGAGGTGAACAGGCTGCAGCCGAAGTAGAGGAGGAAGCGGACGAAGCTGTATATCCAGCGGGACTTCAGGTAGAGGTCAAAGTTGTTGTACTTGGTGCGCACCAGCTGAGACGCGCGGGCGGGGCCGCAGGCCGAATGCATGCAGGTGGTGTGGGGGCCATGGAAGGAGCGCACCCGGCGCGGGATGGGGATCACAGGCATGAGTGGGCTAGGCGATCCCCTGGCTTCAGGAAGGCCCACTGGCAGGACTCTTCCAATGCCTCATGGGTTGCTTTAGTCATTACAGTGCAAGAGGAACGTCCTGTAAGCGTGGAGACCCTGTGAGTTGCTGGGGTAAACACCTGCAGGGCTCAGGTCGACTGCATGACTCTGACCGCTGGCGTCTCCTGAATCTACAGACAAAACAAAGGATTTCTAAAAGCAATTCACTTTTACCAGCAATCACATGCAGCATATAGTTACATAAAAGTGTCAGTTCGTGATGTTGATTAAGAACAAAATGGGCTTTAAGAAGGTTTACTGATCTGTGGCTTCGACTGTGTGTCTCGGTTTCAGATTTGTTCTGTATTGATCTCGCTAACTGCACTGTATGTTTTAACATTTTGCTGTTGTAAGTGCTAACTGCGTATCCAGCTAACATAGCTAATTCATCTGGTTTATATGTCTGTCACAACAGCTGGGTTAGCACATCGAAAAAGTTGGGAGCGGATATGTTCAGTACAATGAAAGACTTTCGAAAAAACAAATTAACAAAGCATCAAGCTAGCTAGCTAGCACTAGTGATCAGAAAACACCCGGTTTTATAGGTAGATTACACTGCGCCAAGGTTTTTGTTACCATGCTAATTTGCCTGCACTGTCACATAACGTTAGCCAGTGAACTAGCTATACAGCTTGGTTAGCTAGCCCAGCTAGCACGGTTTAGCATTCAGCCACAGCTCAACCCAACGGAGAAATATACACGTACCTTGTGTAAACGAATATGCGGATTCAGACTAATTTACTCTGTCTCAGACAACTTGATCGTATACAGTAAGACAGTAAGAAGTTTTAAATTTCAGTAACGTTTTCAAACGTAAACGATAAGCACAAAGACAATGATTAGCTAGCCGGATTTTAGCGTTTCAACAAGAGGAACAAAATACGTTTCGTCGTAAAACACGGCAATCACTGGTTGTCATGACAACAGTGCAACGATTTAAAGGTTCAAGAACAAGCGCGAAAAATCAGTGGGTCCCAAACTCAGTTCTGAGGATCACATGTGCTGCATATTTTGCACTTGTTCTAATAAACCTGGCTCTTTTAATAACTATGTAGCAGTTTTAGAGATGTGCTATTACATTTGTGTTAAAGAGGACAATCGAGAAAACAGCAATGCTGTTCTCAGGAATGAGTCACTGGCATGTCTGAAAACATATTCCTAAGGGCTAGAAGACATAGCCATCTTAACAAAACACTTTTGTAGCTCGCAAAAACGTTTAAAATGCAACACACAGGTTTCTTCTGTTTGACTATGGTGAATCTAAAAAAATAATCCACAATATTTTACAGAACCCACATAACAGATTAAGGAAAGATTCCCTACAAGAAGATTCTCTAAAAGGCTCTACATTGGGACTTAATGTCTCCTAATTTCACATGCCTTCACTCTCTCCATTGTTTATTTGTAACCTAGTGAAGGAGCAAAGCCCACAATTGTTCAGCTGATGTTACTACACTGTTATTACAAGAGCATTTATACATATAGTTTGTTTGAACTTCACAATATAATTAAATCTGACTCCAGGAGTTCCTCTCAGGTCAGTCAAGACTGGCAAATGACCATAAATGGCACTTTCTATAAACCTTTTTGATAAACTGCCTGTGCTAAAAGCTGACGCCAATGTGGGTGTCTCTGTGGTAATAACACTGTAAAGACATGATCTTTGTGATTTTTAGCTCTGCATGTTAATATCTTCACAAATCCAAGATGGCACGCCCACAGTGTCTTAACTCTCAGGAACAGTGTGTGGGGGGGAGCATGGGGGGTCCTTGTAAACTTCCTTTCACCTCTGTCTAACTCCTCTAACACGCCGGGCTGCAGTTAGCAGATTTATGGCAAGACTGCGAGATTGCATCCTGCGTGTTTGTCAGCTGCCCAGACAGTGTGGGGAGAGAGCTCACTCCTGCTAGATCCATCATAAACAGGCCTTCTTAAAAAGGCTTCATTATGGTCGTTAATGGGCTGGCTGATCACTTTGCACAGGATTTAAGGATATGTTATGCAAAATCAGAAAAACAAACCTTATTATACTTCATCAAAAATGCATCAAACTGTCATGCAGGTAAATAAATTCTCTCCATTAACTTGCTTGAAGATTGTGATTGCTTTTACTAATTTAATCAAGGGTGTAATAATTTGAGTGCCAGCCAGGACTGATGGCAGTTCTAGTCCCAGAATTTGAGGGAAAATGGAGTATAGTTTACCCTTAACAGCATACTTACTCTGTGCCAGAAAGCTTTTTCACAAGTTTATGGATGATGGCCTCAGTTATTTGAGGAAATGGTTGCACAAAACTGTCTTTATTTAATAGACTATGATATATATATATATATATATATATATATATATATATATATATATATATATATATATATATGAAGAAGATTCTAGGTGAGTAAATGCAGTAACTACAGTGTACTGTAGTAAGAGATGTAGAGATATTCAAAATTGTAGAAAAGTACACAGTCTCCAGAGCTGATGAAGGACCTCTGTCCAAAACATTGTCTCTGTGAAAATCTGTGAACTTTACTACAATTTTGAATCTCTCTCTCTCTCTCTCTCTCTCTCTCTCTCTCTCTCTCTCTCTCTCTCTCTCTCTCTCTCTCTCATGTAAAGGCACCAAATATAGGTGTTACTAGATATTACATTATTCATTAGTATATACCAGAGAGTTTTATGTCTGCTGTATTGAATCCTATTAATGTATTTCTGTTGTTAAAATTTCAATTTATCGATGAAATAAAGGTTTTCCAAGATACATTGTTTTCACAAAGTATATTAGAGTAATTCTGTGATTATCTGAACTTTTCAGATATGACCACTAGAGGGAAGCATGTCTCAATTATTATTGTACCATTCTAACCTGCCTTCGTTCCACCATAGCAAGGTTCTTCGGGATGTGTGAAATAGTAAACGTTTGGCCAGATCTCACTAGTACCACTATTCCACCGTTTGCGCATATTATTTACAGCACAGGTTAAAACACAATATGCCATTCTCCAGAATCAAACTGTGGAGTTTGGTGCAAGTTGTGACTCACTTCATAACCAATTTTTGATGTTCAGTCATTCATTGATGAAAATAATTGTCATAGTGGTATTGTATAACACCTGTTTATAAAATCACATTTTATAAAACCACATTTGGAATCAATAGAAGTCATGGTAGCGCAATATATTGTGCATATTAACAACTGGAACTTGTTATATTGTCATTTGAAAGCCTGCTGGCTGTGATAATGCATGATTTGAGCTTTTAAAATCAAATGTGGGGTGAAGAGGCATTTACAAATGTCATGGGTCTCGCAAATGCAATCCTTCAGTGGGCAGAGAGCAAAAGATTAAGGGGAAAGATGTCAAAATCCTCTTACCAACCAAAAATACATTGGTGGCAGATCAATTAATTCATTAACTAAGTAGAGGTCAGAGCCGCTACTTGAGGAGAGACAAATTAAATCAATTATGAGTGGCTAATAAGAACAGAGCTACTTTAATGAAAGAAAGTTTAATTAAGATGGTGCTGGAGGTAAGGCCTCATTTAAGGCCTGCATGAAGACACAACAATAACACACATAGGCAAAAATGGGAGAACACAACCAATGAATAAAAAAAAATATATTCACTTATACACAGAAACTGAGATGTTTTCCCTCTCAGTCTGAGAATCTTACCTGGCCTATATGCCCAGACTTCACAGTGAAAACCAACAGGGATGAAGTAGTGGGTAGAAAGTTTGGTGAGCGATTGTATTGTGCTGTAATGTGATGTGGCCCCTTTTCTGCTGGATTAGAGGCCAGAAGGAAATAGAGACCAAACAGCCCTTTTCTGAAGTAGAAGGAATTGCCTTTATATTTCATTCATATGTTATGTCTGTTTTGTTATGTATTACATGGTATTTCTACTCATGCAGTAACTTCCAAATAAAGCTGCTCACACGTTATTATTTTAGTATTTTTTTCCCCTCAAACACAAGCCAACTACACACCCACACACACACCCCCCCACACACACACCACACCCACACATACGCAAGTGTGTGCTCAAACACATGCACACACACAAACACTGACACACACACACACGTACACACACACACACACACACACACACACTCACATAAAACACTCAAACACACACACATACTGACACACAAACACTGACAAACACACACACACACACACACACACACACACACACACACACACACACACACACACACACACACACACTCATACACACATAAAATACCCACAAACCAGCTGTTACCATTAAATCTGCCTTTCTACTCTCAGCACACATTATTTATTGCTACCATTTTAGTCACTTTGTTACCAAAGCTGCATATTTTTGCATATATTAGCATGTCTGCATGCATATGGAAACTTTCCTTTTAAAGCTGGTTAAACTGCAATATAGAATGCAAAGATAAACACGTTGGACTTTCTGTCTAACTGGCTTTCTATACAGTTAAAACAAAACAATTAGATCCGTCCATCATCCATGTTACGTAGCCTTCTCTGGGCACGCCATACTCTTAAAAATAGTGAGTTAGTGAGTATCTAGCCTCTCACTTCCCCAAACCCCCATTGTCAGACAGGGAAAGAGTGTTAATCCCTGGCATAAAGGGATTGGCCCTGGATTAGAGTTCCAGAAACATCTGCAGTTGTTTGGATCAGGGCTTCTGCATGAGGAGCTCAGAGACTGAACTCCAGACTTCCCGGATTTCCGATTATGTCAGATGTGGTCAAGAGGGAAGGCCAGTATGATCTGGATCTGTTTAAAGACTGGAGTGGTTAGAGTGATACAGAGCACACACATGCTGTGTTTCTGATTGCGGGTACAATCCTCACTCACACCACAACCAGGTGTTTTTACTTTACATGAATTAACTCAGAAGTAGCACAGGAACATTCTAACCCATAATTACTTGGTTACTGCTTCCTACTTACTTACTTATATTCAAGTTTATTTATGTATTTCTGTATAGCACTGTGTTCCAGTATTTCATAGTGAAATTATAGAAGTTTACCATAATGCAAACATATACAATATCACATATATGTAGACCCTCTCTTAAACATATGGACAATACAATAACCATTATTTACTTTTAACTTCAGAAAAAAAGAGATAAAAGAAGTGTTATAATGTGCGATGATGCCTATCGTAATGATACGAACTGCAGTAACAGGAACTGCAACTCTGCAAGTTTAGCCAATAAGGTATGAAATATATAAAGCAGGAGCGAGAGAGAGAGAGAGAGAGAGAGAGAGAGAGAGAGACGCATGCACACTGGATGCCACTGAAAGGCCAACATTTTGCATGCATTGCTTTTCTGGAGTAAAATAGAGCATGAACACAGGACTATGAATGTCTCCAGCAGGATTTAGTAATGTGGGCTAACAGGGAGTACTCTCCTGGCTCCCTCACTTGCCGCTTAGTTGGCATAACTTAGCCGGGATGATTCAGTCAGCATAACTTAGACGGGATGACTTAGTCGTGATGAGGCTCAACAGCCTCTGATTTATGCTGAACAGATGGTGGAGAAATGGCTTGGAAAGATGGTTTGGAAAAGGACATGCAGTTCATCCACGTCTATACTGTGTGCAGCGGTTTTGCCTTTTGTCTGCTGTGTGGTAAGGAGAGGGAAGATAGCGTCGGTTTACAGATAGGCAGTGTTTTGTTACAGCTAGAGTTACAAATAAGAATTGAAATAATGTTATATACGTCTTCTGCCCAGTTGTTTATACATGTGATTTTTATTCATAGTGTGTGTATGTGAGTGTGTGTGTGTGTGTGTGTGTATGTGAGTGTGTGTGTGTGTGAGTGTATGTGTGTGTGTGTGTGTGTGTGTGTGTACGTGTATGTGTGTGTGTGAGTGTGTGAGTGTGTGTGTGTGTTTGGGGGTGTGTGTGTGTGGGTATATATGCCAACCATAAGCAGCTGTGTGTAGGTAGGGGCCTCATGTTGTAGAGTAGATGCCCTCTACTCACAGCTGTTCACCACTGGGCAGCTTAAGGTCCTGTCACACATTTGGCACAGGTCTCAGTGAGTGGGCTCAGGAGACTCTTGTGAAGCTTACTATTCTAATCCCAGCACTGGCTGTCTTCATCTCTAACCCAAATCTTCAATCCTCCAAGTAATGGTGAGAGATTTGCCACTGCACACATTCTCCATGCCGAGTCGTGGTTAACATGCCAGGACTACTGGACCAGGCTGCACAGTACCATGCAGGTCTGCATTTATTCATATGGCATTTTACACAACAGACTTTGTCACAAAGCAGCATTGCACAGGCTGAGACCCTGATGAGCAAGTAGGGAGTGGCAGGGAGAATCTCCCTGAGATGGGGTGAGGAAGGACCCTTCAGAGGAGCCACAGATCAAAAATGGAAGCGATTCTGCACTGGCTGGCAATGAGCAGATTCACAGTGCAGCCAGCCAGCAATCAGCTAGTTGAATTAGTGCTTAATTATGTGACAGGTGTTTAATTAATTAGTCTTAATTGATGAGGGATTTCACCCATACTAGACTGCTGATGAAAGTAGAGAGCTACAGATGAATGCTTGAACCTCTCTCATCCTGATGCTGTGTGAGGTGTCCTATTTAACATACACAAAACACAGAAATTGCATACTTTATGTTCTACATCTGCATTGCTTTGGCATGTAACCTCTTCAACCAGGTACACACAACTGAACCAGGTGTGCCTTTTGCTATGTCAAAAATTAGATAATATTTGGGGACTTAAGTCCAAATGGAGAGGACATTATTAGACAGCGCTAACTGAAATAAAAGGCTTTCACTTTCCAGCTATTGTCCAGAAAGCTATAGCCATAAAAGATTATGAAAATCAATTTATGCAGATTTGAAATCATTGATCCCTCATGCAAATGTATATGGCATGGATTTATTGTACCTAGTTACATTTGCATATGTAAACATATGCTTTACTCAATTAACGCGGCTGCGGTTTCACAAAACTGCGGTACAAAGAGGAACTTTCTGGGAGCAGTGATGAAAGACTAACACTCCACAGAGTCAGAGTTGTGCATCATTAGAATATTGAGATGGTTCGTTAAATCCGTTAAGTGTAATTGCCCTTCTCACAGAGTGGGAAAGAGGTCAGTACTAATGAGGCTCGCCTCTATGTATGGCAGCACCAGGGTAGACATTTAAAGCACGTTCAGGGTTAGACACGTGCGGCCCATGCGGGACCACCGGCTGGGGATAAAGACACTGACCACCATTAGCTTGATTGGCCAAAGAGGTCAACAGGAGTCAACTGTCATGTCGATTGTGCGACCGGCCCTATCGGACACTGGCCAGGGTCACGTTAGGCTCCTTTACGCTGAATTATGTGTGTGCCGAGGTCCTGCTATATTACTGCCACAAAATCCATGATTTCACTTCACATGATTTACAGGCATCGAGCAATTGTGGCTTTTGAGCGAACTGTGGAAATGTCAGTGTGAACATTTCAAATGCAATGCAGATTTATGTCGGTGTTAATTCACAGTGTTGGGTGATGGAGAATATCAATACCTCTGCTGGATTTGGAACAAAACAGATAGATACATGTCCTCCTGCTTGCTTCTTTAAGTGTATTGCCATTGTCGATATAATGAACATTATTTTAAATGAGAAATATACTATTGTGCACACTGTTCTCTTAGAGAGTAATAAAGAAAGTGTCCATAAGCAGCAGGTGTGTGAGCCACGAGTTTCGTGTTGTTCTCCTACGGCCCACTGAAAGTGCACTTGCACATTCATTAAAGTTAAAGGGCGGAACCTAAATGTGTGGTGAACCACAACTTGGCCTGAATCAGTCGAGATAAAAGCATCAGTTTCCACTCCGTTCCCTACCTTAATTCATCACAGAGCCACGGGATCCAACTTTATCAGGCCGCATTAAAGTTACAGTGAGTACAAACATATCACAGGTCACTTACCACTCTTCCTTTAACCTGTTCAGAACACATCTCCGATATCCCCTTGAAAAAAAATACCCCTGTAGCCCGTGAGCTCAAAGGTCATGGGTTAAGGAGCTGTGCTGGTGACCTAACCCCATTACATCATCCACAAATCCAGGCTACACTCTTGCGAGGTATTGGTGAAGACATTGCGCTGAAGGTTCGGTTTCCATTTGGTTAAAGGAACTACATTACACCCCAACCAAGGGAATAAACGGAGTCAAGGACAAGCATTACGCTACAAATCAGAAGGTCAGAAGACAGATAGCTTAGTTATCAGTCACTGATCTAAGAGCACATTTCCTCCTTTAAGGTTTAATCGGAACAAACAGGTAGTGATGTGGGTCCCTGATCTCAGATCAGAATTGTGGTTTGTCCTGTAGGGGACTGATTCATGTCAGCCCCCCCCCCCCCCCCCCAAACTCCCTAGGCTGGCAGAGTGTATACAGGCCTCTAAGTGTCTGATTGATTACCCTCCACTGCAGTATTTCTCCGTTCCATGGCAGGAGATTATGGACGGCAATTTGTGTTTATGAGATTCCCGAAATTCACTTAACAACTGGCCCCCCTATTAAGAGGTCAGGCTGGGGGGTGGAGTGGCATTTTTTCTGTCCGCAGTGCTCCTGTTCCTGATGAAAAAAAAAACCCCTTATAACTGTCATTCTAGTAAACTAAGGACTACTGAGCAAAACAACTAGTTTTGATCTGATCGCCTGTGAGATACACATGCTGCACTCTCACACACTGAACCTGATGTACAGTAGCTACGCAACTGCATCCAAACAGCTGTGTACAACAGTGTACAGCAGCGTATCACAGAGTACACCTTCCTCTACACAAATGATTTACAGCCAAGATAAAACAGTACCAACATAATAGTTATTAGGATTTTTAATTTGTAAATGAAATGTAGCTTCCGGACAAAGGCCGGCGATGCTCTTGACGGACGCAGAGTCCCTGATATTGGTGCTGCTGCTCAGGTGTCATGCTTTGCACCGAGTGACCTCGACTTTGCTGGTTTGGGGTTTCAGCCCTCCCTCCATTATTGATGGAGTCACACCATTATCGCCTCCCAGGATACCATTTCAGCCTGGCCAAGCATATACGCAGCCAGGATATTTTTAACTGGGTGTACACACATACACACACTGATACATGCACACACATGTAGACACACATACACACACATACACACACACACACACACACACTTTGGAGCTATGAGTTTGTGAGAGCTGAGAGATGGGC